>NC_142471.1:91046370-91201129 GCF_049115385.1 Moschus berezovskii | reverse complement strand
AGCCGACTCCCAGAGCGTTGGTGAAGGAAGACCTCTGAGAAGAGAATACAGCATTGGGCAGGAATCTATGTGTTGAACTAGGGCTGGGCCTCGGGCCCTGGTGGTCAGCAGTGAGTTGAATATTTCCTTTGGACCTCTTAGCCAAGCTCCTAATTACAGGATGTGTTCTCACGCACCATTCCACATTTTAGGGGCTTTAACTCATTCGTTACATATAATAACTCACTTAATGAGTTAAAATAATAGCCTCATGCCAGCTATTACATTAAATGTTGATGCAATTATGTTAACTGTGAATGGGTGGTAAAATAAAGACATTGTGATATATATGGGTTTTCAGAAAATAAACTAGCAGGAAATTATTTTACTAAACATTCTAATGCATAGCATACTCTTACCAGTAAGCAAAATTAATGCTATTCATGATTTACTGCTGTGTCTGAGAGGTTTATCTGGTGCAATTACCTCTGACACCTAAGGAGTCTGGGCAGTGTGCTGGGACCCCGGGGCTAAGAGGCGGCTCCTACCCTCGAGGGACCACAGACACTGAAGGGGCAGAGTCGGGAGGCAGTGGGGCTGACTGTACTTCCCGAGGCAGGACTGTGGCCTGGAGATGCCAGGGCTCCACCAGTCTGGACTGAGGGTCCCCAGGACATCTCTCTCCGAGACTCTGTCACCGGGGCTTTGACGCTGGAGTTGGCGGAACCTCAGGTTGACCTGCTTCCAAAGCGGGTTTCTTGTCTTTTGTGTCCGCGTCTTTGGTTGTTACGTTTTCCTTCAGAGATTTTTATCAGAAACATTAGATTACTTTAAAAAAAAAAAATCCATTTCTTGCAATTGTCAGAGGTCCTCAGCTAGGCAGTGGCGACGTGTGACCCCAGCCCTCCATCGTACCTCTCCACTCTCTCCCAAAATCTTTACCCAACCATGTCCTCCAGCATTTTGTCAATGAGAAGGGATGTGGCACCAGTCTCACAGGTCTGACCGTCAGCACCTAGTGTGCATGGACTCCAGGCAGGAGATGCAGGCATGACGCACAGGGACCGCCGCACAGACACCCAGCCTGGACTCTGAGGTCCCCTCCTCCTCACAGGGTCACTTCCCCAAACTGGAGATGTTCCTTTTACCCGCTGCAAAACTGCTCCGCGACTCCAGATAAAGTGAAAACCGTTTTGCAAAGAGCTGCAGGCTAATGACCTGCAGCCCACGGTCAGATCAGCCAGGATCTCCGCAGAGCTCAACACCCCCAGAGTCCTGTAGGCCCATCTCACCATCCCCAGGGCCACGGACACCCCCAGGGCTTGCCGACTCAGGCAGGAGGAGATCAGCTCAGCCTGTCCTCCAAGTGAGCAGAGGCAGAGAACTCATCACAGCCACCCCAACAGCCCCCAGTCTGCAGGGTCTGGACAGACAGGGTGGGGGGCGGCCAGCCAGTGTGGAATCAACCCGCTGAGGGTTAACCCGGTGAGGCTAAGTGACAGCAAAGCAGCGCAGACCCAGAGGCTGAGAACATTCCACTTGTGAGCTCACAGCCTCAGACCAGAAGGGATAGAAAACCAGATTCTGCCCTCCCCGCCTCAGTCCTCTCAAACCCTCCTGCTGTTCCTGACCTCACCCAGGGTGTGGCCACAGGCCCGGGGATGACCCCGCTCAAGCACGGAGCCCCAGGATCCCATCTGAGGGTTAGGGGGTGGGGGGCTGTTAGCCACTCTTACCGTCTTCTCTCTCTTCATTGACTTTGTCAGTTTGTAGCTAAGACAGATGATAAAGCACATAAGCAGGCTCGCGGCCATCAGGAGGCCGCCCGCAATGGTGATCATAATCTTGAAGTCAAGCCTCTGAAGTATCATCTTGTGGTCAAGCACACACCTAGGCAGAAAAGTGCCCGGAAGCATGTGAAATGTCCCCCCACCCCGGGAAGCAGTGAATGCCCCCCACCCCAGGAAGCAGTGAATGTCCCCCCTACCCTGGGAAGCAGTGAATGTTCCCCCACCCCACCTCCCCCGACCCCCAGCCACTTAGCAATCAACTTCCATGGGTTTCCTTCAGTGGAGGGAGAGTTATCCCAAGCCACAGAGCCTTCCGCATATAAAACGTGGGTGGGTCTCCCTAAGCTGGTCCAGAGTGGGTGGGAGGTTTACTCTAGAGAGAAGGAAGGACCCACATGGGAAGACTCTCTTTCTCTTTCACGGGCAGTAACATACCCCTGCACATGATGAACAGGCCTATACTTGGGCCCATGGCTTTGCTCCCAAACTCTCCGTGCATCCTAAATCACTTCAGTTGTGTCCAGCCCTCTGTGACACTATGGACTGTAGGCTCCTCTGTCCATGGGATTCTCCAGGCATGAATACTGGAGTGGTTTGCCATTCCCTTCTCTGGGGGATCATTTCACCAAGGGATTAAACCTGAGTCTCTTGAGTCTCCTGCATTGGCAGGCGGGTTCTTTACCTAGGAAGCCCCTGAAATACATTGAACTTTCAGAATCATGCTTACAAGTCTCCTGTAGGAATAACTAAGGGAATGTCTTTTTTTCCCCAAAAAATGTTATGTGTACACTGCTGAGAATACGCGAACCGTTTTGTAAAGGATACATATTTTAGGGGGAAAAATGGGTCATGCCACCTCAGTATTTAAGGAGATCCTAGAAACTCCCTTCCAGACCCTTCTGCAGGCTCAGAGGTGGAGAGTGTCCTGCACAGAGGAGCCAGCCTCTCCAGGAACCAGGAGCCCCCATCCCTTGTTCTGTCTTTATTGTCGACCACACGCCTTGCTTGGCTATCTTTCCTCTGAAATCCAACCGAGTTCCTCAAAATCCAGTTTACCTGGAACGAGCAATTTAATCAAACACTCTGAGCCTTGACAAGTGGGTCCCTTCAAAGGCTTGGTAATCCCTGGAGAGAAGACAAGTGACTCCTGGAGAAAAGCCAACGATTTAAGTGGTAGCAACACCTCCCTGAGTTCAGGCGTCCTAAGCTGCATGAAGCCAAATAAAAGCAAAATGAATCATGTGAAACAAGACGCTTCAGTAATGAACCTCCCCACCCTTCTTCTGTGATTCTTGGAGGGATCTTACTGTCACCACGAGGAATACCTGACTTCCAGACGTGCCGTCTTGTGCCAGAGCTCAAGGGAGGGACAGGTATGTTCTGGGGCTTTGAGACCCATCGGGCTGTGTGACATCAGCCCTCAGAACACCAGCTTCTGGTCACAGAGTTCTCAGTTCTGTCCCGGGTTTAGGTTTATTTTCACCTCCCAGGAAATGCTGAATGTCTGGATAACAATTTTTGTCATTTTGTTCCAAGTCCAGAAGCTTTGCAGGTTCTTGTTTCCCCTAGAGAAAACGTTTACGGTTTGTCTTCTAATCAAGACATAGTTTGAGATTTCAATAAAAAGCCTGAAGAAAACCTACCACGTACGGAGGTGAACAGTGTCCTCAGATCCAAAGAGTTCTGGGCACACGGTGGGCACACGGTGGTCACACGGTATAGCCACTTAACTCAGATCTGTGTTCACTGACATATATTGATCTAGTTAAATCAGTTGATAAATATAACTGACATAGATACTTGTCATATGTAACTATATACATAGTTTTATAAACGGCTATATATAAATAAAACAGATCATTGACACACATGTCAGAGTTTTATGTATGGTTATGTATGTTGTGGGTGTTCATTGGAAGGATTGATGCTAAAGCTGAAACTCAATACCTTGGCCACCTCATGCGAAGAGTTGACTCACTGGAAAAGACTCTGATGCTGGGAGGGATTGGGGGCAGGAGGAGAAGGGGACGACAGAGAATGAGATGGCTGGATGGCATCACCGACTTGATGGACATGAGTTTGAGTGAACTCCAGGAGTTGGTGATGGACAGGGAGGCCTGGCGTGCTGTGATTCATGGGGTTGCAGAGAGTCGGACACGACTGAGCGACTGAAATGAACTGAACTGAACTGATGTACGTTGTACAGAGAGCATCCAACAGACAGTATGGCTAAGAAGTGTGTGCTGACGTTGACAAAGTGCTGTGCGGTGGGAAGACACTAGAGTTTGGCTCTGGTCCTGATCGCAGTTCTCTGATCACAGGGTACGGAGAGCCTGCCAAGCCAGTCCCGCTAGAAGAGAGGGTTCATTTAGCCACAGGAGGCATCTCTCAGAAGCCCAAGAGACGGGAAGGGAGTGGGCTGGGCCTCCCCAGCACAGTTCCAAGGCCATCTCCCTGGGCGTCTGTCTGTGTGTGAACGCTGCTTGTCATAGTTGCGTGGGAAGAACGTGAATACAAGATGCCTGCACGCACGACACTGTGCAGCTTCATTCCAGCTTTCATCTTCGTCCTTTCTGCTTTACAGAAAGTTTTTAGCTTCCAGGCCAAAGCTAATTTCAAATCTAATAAAGAACGAGGCCACAGTTGAACATGTAAATGCTGTCTGGGTAAATGTGATGATCATAAAGGGTTTGAATTATGGTGCTGGGGAAGACTCTTGAGAGTCCCTTGGACTGCAAAGAGATCCAACCAGTCAATCCTAAAGGAAATCAGTCCTGAATATTCTTTGCAAGGACTGATGCTGAAGCTCTAACACTTTGGCCACCTAATGCGAAGAGCCGACTCACAGGAGAAGTCTCTGATGTTGGGAAAGATTGAGGCCAAGAGGAGGAGGGGCGACAGAGGACGAGATGGTTGGATGGCATCACTAACTCAATGGACATGAGTCTGAGGAAGTTCTGGGAGATGGTGAAGGAAGGGAGGTCTGGCGTGCTGCAGTCCATGGGGTTGCAAACAGTTGGAGCTGACTTAGCAACCAAGCGGCAGCAATAGTTATTGCTGAGTTTTAAGGCACAGTAATAGTAGGTCAGATGCTTTTTTTCTTCAGTTGGTCTGTGAGGGCAGGTGGGGAAGGGGTCGGCTGAGGTTGCAGACACAGGAACCAGAAGGAAGGCCTCAGGGTTGGGTGGGAATGAGGCCTGGCTGCCAGACAGCTGAGCCCTGGGGAGGGACGCCAAGGCGGGTGAGGCGGGTTGGAAATGCAGGTCAGCTGGGGCATGTGGAACTCCAGGGTCGTGTGTGTGTGGGGGGGGTGGGCTTCATGGAGCAGGATCTGCTGCAGCTGCCAAGCAGGGAGGAGCAGTGTTTTTTTTCAGGGGGGCAGAAGGGAGGGAGGTGGGGGCGTGCAATGATGTATAATATATATAAATATTACATATATTTATATAAATATATTTGTATGTAATATAAATATATTTATATGTAATATAATTATATAAATTTATATTTGTTATATAACAATTATATTATTATATAATATGCAATATTATTTAATATATAATATTTACTATTATATACATATTATATATTATATAACAATATATATTATATTAACATTAATATTTAATATCTATTTTAATGTTTATTTACCCGCTCCATCAGGTCTCAGCTGTGGCTCCAGGGGCCTCTCACTGTGGCGCACAGTCTAGTTGCCGTGTGCAAGCTTAGTTTCTCCCCAGCACGTGGGATCTTAGTTCCCCGACCAGGAATCCAAACCTCGAACCCTGCATTGCAAGGTAGATTCTTAACCCCTGGACCACCAGGGAAGTCCCAGAATGACGTTGCTTTAAAGTACTCAAAAGAGCTTAGAGGCAGGAGCCAAAACTGAAAGAACTTTGTATGCAGCTGTTGACCCAAAGAGCTGTATGTATAAATCTGGTCTTCCTTCACAACACACAAAGGAAGAATTACTTTAGTTCAGTGACATAAAGAAATGGTCTCAGGATGGACTTGTTTGGATCTTTCGAAGTTGGGAGCAAATCTTTGGGCACTTTAAGAAGTCCAGAATTTATATTGGCAACACTCAAAGAACCTCAAATACAGAATTAGGCCATCATGGGGGATTTCTATAATACAGCTGAATTTCACACTTGGAGCTTTGGAAACATCTTAAATTTAACCTGTTGTGAATACTCCAAATTAAAAAGCCATCCCAGATGGAGTGAATTACACCTTAACCAGACGTGTCACACTCTTCTCAGTGGTAAACTGTTCCAAATATATTGCATATTTTGTTGCTGAGGGATGTAACTGCTTTTGATGTTTTGTGAGCTGTGAACTAAAAAGTGTTAGTGTCTCAGTTGTGTTTGACTCTTTGTGACCCCATGGATTGTAGCTTGCTAGGCTCCTCTGTCCAAGGAATTCTCCAGGCAAGAAAACTAGAGTGGGTAGCCATTCCCTTCTCCAGGGGATCTTCCCGATCCAAGAATTGAACTCAGGTCTCCCAAATTGCAGGCAGATTCTTTATCGTCTGAGCCACTAGGAAAGCCCCCAAACTCAAGTGGATTTATTCTATTGATGCTGACATTATACCAAATATTCAGGATGAGGAACTAATGACAGCTTAAAACAATCCTGTGCTGTTTCAGAGCACGAAATTAGCATTTGGATCTGGAAATGAAATGAAGCAAAATTACAAAGTATTAATTCATAGGACCATCACTTGGGTGGAATTCCAGAGTCCCACTCTGGATCCCTTGTTCAACCTATGCTGTCTGAATCAGGGTGAATTGCTTCAACTCTAGTTTCCTCATTTGTAAAAATGCGACTAGTGGTGGATCTAGGTGATTCTAAAACTCTGGATTAAAGAAGAATCCAATAATAAGCATCATGATTTTTTTTTCTTTAAAGAGAGAGGTTATATTGATCAGGATAGGAAAATGATTCGTGACAACCCATGGGCTCCTAACATATAAAAGAAAAATCTTTAGATTACAAAGGAAGGAGAAGAAAAATAAGATGTTTATGTGAAAAAGACTGCATGGTTTTTGTTGTTTTTGCTTTTGATGAGCCCTCATGGTCTTGGAGCCAATCACACTCTAACTGCAGCAAGGACATACAATAGAATCTATTCCTGGGGTCAAATCTAGAGGTGATTCAAGACCTGTGGGACCATTCATGTGAGCAAAGGCTTCACTCAGCCAGGTGCTGCAAGTCCTGCTTTCTCTTGGAATCATGGCAGAGCATCATGGTTGGCTGGGAGCCATATTGAAAACTGTCTCTTGTTTCCTGTCACTTAACAGTATTAAACCACATTAAAACCTGTTTGGCTCTCAGAAAACCAACACTGGAGATAGGACAGTGATAAGGATCAGGCCCACTCAGAAGATGAACGAGGAAGAAGCTACTCCATGTTGATTTCAGAAAGATTCCCTCACATCCCAAATCCCTGGACGTTGCCTTTTATGACTGAAGAAAGCAGTTCATTTACCTCTTCAAAGGGTTCCTCATAATAGAAGACTTCCCAGTCTGGTGTTTTCTGTTGTCCTTGACTGGAATTTGTCAGATGACCAAGTTCCTGGTTAGAAGCTGTACTTAATTACTGCAGATTTATATTTATGGCCAGCTTCCCAGGTGGCGCAGTGGTAAAGAATCTGCCTGCCATGAAGGAGACGTTAGAGACATGGGTTTGATCCCTGGGTCAGGAAAATTCCCAGGAATTTCCCAGGAAGGAAATGGCACCCCACTCCAGTATTCTTGCCTGGGAAATCCCATGGACAGAGGAGCCTGGCGGGCTCCAGTCCCTGGGGTCACAAAGAGTCGGACATGACTTGGTGACTGATCACACATATATACGGTCACGGCAGATGATCCCATCATATGGAAAACTGTTAACAACTTCAAGCCCCCAAAATCTGGTGCAGCCACAGGTTTACTTACCTCACTGCTATAAATTAACCTAAAAACCAATGACTTCCAGAAAAGCCAGCCTTAACTTTCTCTGCAGGTGTTTGCATTGATGTGAATAGAAGTCGTGTCCTTGATCCTTATCCAATGAAGATTACTGAGGTTTTCCCCAGGAATAGAGTCACAAAACCATGCTATTAATCTAGATTCAGCGGACTACTCCTACGAGACTCACGGCTGTCTTCTTCCTCGAAAGCAACACTTACTGAAAAGTTGAGGACAGACAACAGATTCCTGACTCCCTTCAAATGGCTCATTTCTGTCTGAGAGCAGTGGCCTGACGTTTGTGACATCGACCCCTCCAACCTGAACTCGTAAGGAGAAAAGTAGGCAAATGGAGAGACAGAGGATTTCTAGGAGAATAAGTCTTATTTATTTTACAAAGAAAACAAACCAGATTTTAACTAACTGAAACAAATATGGCTCCTTAAGACTCAATGGGAAAAGCATTATGTGAGCTGTTAAATTACTTGATTGGAAAATCCAGTTTCTCAGGTAGAAAACATAATTCAACAAGTAATTTCACCAAAGTTTAATGAAAAGCATCCTGAGGAATCCGTCTGCCTTCCACTCTGTCTAGGGCTCTGTAGCCACGTTCCCAACACCCACCATCTTGTCCCTCCACCCACACTGGCCCTGATTTCAAGGGCAGACAGAAGGCAGCCACAGCCATGGGTCCAATCAGGGGAGACGCCACTCACCCCCGAAACCCAAGGACGTGGAACTGATTCTGTGTGCACGGGTATGCTCGTCACTCAGTTGTGTCCAACTCTTTGTGATCCCATGGACTATAGCCCACCAGCGCGCCTCTGTCCATGGGATTCTCCAGGCCAGAATCCTGGAGTGGGCAGCCTTTCCCTTCTCCAGGGGATCTTTCCAACCCAGGGATCAAACCCAGGTCTCCCACATCACAGGCGAATTCTTTACCATCTGAGCCACAGGAGAAGCCCAAGAATACTGGAGTGGGTAGCCTATCCCTTCTCCAGCGGATCTCCCTGACCCAGGAATCAATCCGGGGGTCTCCTGCTCTGCAGGTGGATTCTTTACCAACTGAGCTATCGGGGAAGCCCTAAACACAAGTTTCAGTTCAGTTCAGTTCAGTTGCTCAGTCATGTCCGACTCTTTGCGACCCCATGAATCACACCACGCCAGGCCTCCCTGTCCATCACCAACTCCCAGAATTCACTCAAACTCATGTCCATCGAGTCGGTGATGCCATCCAGCCATCTCATTCTCTGTCATCCCGTCTCCTCCCGCCCCCAATCCCTCCCAGCGTCAGAGTCTTTTCCAGTGAGTCAACTTGTTGCATGAGGTGGCCAAAGTATTGGAGTTTCAGCTTTAGCATCAGTCCTTCCAATGAACACCCAGGATTGATCTCCTTTAGAATGGACTGGTTGGATCTCCTTGCAGTCCAAGGGACTCTCAAGAGTCTTCTCCAACACCACAGTTCAAAAGCATCAATTCTTCGGCGATCAGCTTTCTTCACAGTCCAACTCTCACATCCATACATGACCACGGGAAAAACCATAGCCTTGACTAGACGGACCTTGGTTGGCAAAGTAATGTCTCTGCTTTTTAATATGCTATCTAGGTTGGTCATAACTTTCCTTCCAAGGAGTAAGCGTCTTTTAATTTCCTGTTCCAGACAATTTTCTAGCCCAGTTTGGATTTCTTCAGAGGGGTGTGGCTGGTGAGCGGGGCGGCATGAGACTCAGAGGCAGATGCGGCACGGGGCAGTGGGGGAGGCGTTGTTGGCAGCAGCACCTCCTCCCGCCCTCGGGCCAGGTCAGCAGAGACGTGGCGGCCAGGCAAGCTCTCATCTACAGGGGCATCATGCACATAAATCCAGACCGTCAACCCCACAGGAAAGAGTATATGCCTGACCTCTGTATCACGTTATCTTTCTCGAACCTGAGATCAGTTAACTATGATAAGGACAGCCTTGCACGCTCCAGGCAGTGGATAAAACAGAGTGTGTTATGAGCGACTGGAGAAGAGCCACGCAGCAGCAAGTAATGCGTATAATATTCCAGGGAGAATTCAGGGGTGGCAGAAATTTTACTTATTATCGTTTTAATCGTCACTTTGTAAAACATATTAAGTAAACCAGTTCAAATCAAAACGCAGCGTGAAGAAGGTGAAATGGAAAACTACAAAGACATTTTAAATAAATAATTTATTTATTCAAAATAGTTTTCTTAACCTTATTCACAGTTTCAAGTTTAAAATGAAAAAAAAAATAGGGGGGTGGGTAAAGGGGGAGGTACCTATCCTTGATCAGCTGTCATACAAAGTCAAAGAAAAGCAGATCTGTTCAGAACATGCACTAAAGACAGACTTGCACAATGGCTGGTCTTTGAAAAATCCTGTACTGAAGCTTAAAAAGGGTAGGCTTTTTCTGTGTGACTGAGAAGGAAACACTGTGGATGCACCGGAAGTTTCTTTAACCCACCTGAACCACTGAAATCATTTGGATAAAAGTTCTCTTGACCAAAGCAACATTTATCCAAAATTATCTCTTAAACCCACATAGCTTAACATACTTCAAAAATATTTTAAAGTGTTAACTGCCTCACAGCAAGTCTGTTAATACTGAGGTACCACGTACTTCCCAAAGAAACGAACGCGGGAGCTCTGACTGTGATGTTGGCGCCTCCGACGAAGCAGCCAAAGAACTCTGCCACGGTCGTTTGTCGTGAGAAATGAGAACTCTGTGTTTCCACCGCTGAGCCTGTTTTAAGTGGGTATTTCTCTCACATTTAATGACATGGAGCACCGAATGGAAACGCTAGTACCCGAGTGCAGAAGGCACTGACAGCATCTCTGTGGATGCGGCCCCAGGCGGGAGTCACTGGACGACGGCGCTGCTGCCTCCGCCGCCACGAGCCAGCTGGTCCAGCAAATGGATGAGGAGGTCAACTCTTTCCAAGAGAGAGGCGTTTTTGTTCGCAGTGGCTCTCAGGAGCTGGGAGTAAATCTGCTTGTTGGTTTTGAGGACTACGTCTTCATCAAGGTTACTACTGGGTTAAAAAAAAAAAAAAGAGCAAGAGATGAAGGAAAGAGTGATGCCCACCAAGAGCAGTGACAGAGACCTAAGAACTAGATGCTGACGGCCCTGCTGTCACTTTTCACGGAAGCAGGGGTCCTATTAATCCGACGTCATACCTACTTTCCCAAATCGACTGCTCACGGGCCTGTTTTTAAACACTTAATTCAAAACATCAATTAAAGCCAATGATTATTCTTTTCATAAATAGTCAAGTGTCTACCATGTACCAGGAACTGCTCCTGGTCATGAACAAAACAGGCCTGGATTCCCAGCCTTCATGGAATCCACATTCTCCTGAGGGAAAGCTGGGCTGGCATACGAGTATCTGGGTAAGGTGCGGAGAAAGAAACTTCCACCAGTCATTTACTTTACCTTGTTTTCTTTCTAGTTGAAGATAGCAGCTTGATGGACTGAAGGAGAAGGAATGACAAGCGAGATTCAAATATACTGAGCAGTTTTGTCACTTCTTCTCGATTAAGACTAGGAGAAGAATCAGCAGCTGGAAGGGTCTCTTCACTCTTAGGCTAAAAACAACAAAAAGTGATTTCAGCTCAGTCACCCCACAGTTACTGCTTCATACTAAAGTGGTGGAGCCATAGTTTGAATAATCCAGCAAACATTTTAACCAAAAACAAAGAGCAAATCGAGAGGATTTTTGTCCAGGGACAGCCTTGTTGACCGCCCTGTCTCGGCCTTCTCTGCCTCCCTCCTGTGAGAACATTCTGAGAGACCACATCACGTGAAAAAACTGTCTCAAACCTAAACAGCACTGATGTAGAAGAAACTGAGCCTGCACGAAACCCTCCTGACTTTCCACCACTACATGAGCAAGGAACAGAGGGAAACCGGTCCCGTGTGGTTTGAGAACCAGAACCTGGACGTTCGTAGGATGGAGGCACCATGGGAACTCAGGGAAGCTTTCGGCCACAGAGGAGGCAGCATGAATACACGGATGCTGGGGAAACTGAAAGGCCTTCCTAGGGGGCCTGTGTAAGCCCACTCACTGGTCAGCTGCAGGCAGTTTAGCGGAAACTGAAACAGGCCTTTTTTTCTCTTTATTCCCAGGGCCTTATTATTAACCAAGGTCTAAGTGGTTATTTAAAGAAACAATTTTAAAATATAAAAGATACACTTGCAAATTAAAGAAGTGTTTAATAATTCCACCCAAAAAAGAAATCACTGTTAGTGTGTTTTTACGCAAGTTTTAGTCACTCAGTTGTGTCTGCCTCTTTGTGACCCCATGGACTGTATCCTGCCAGGCTCCTCTGTCCATGGGATTCCCCAGGCAAGAATAATGGAGTGGGTTGCTATTCCCTTTTCCAGGGGATCTTCCCAACCCAGAGATCAAACCCGGGTCTCCTGCACTGCAGGTGGATTCTTTACCATCTGAGCCACCAGGGAAGCCCATGCAAAGCATATATATTCATGTATTTGTATACATATACACTATACACACGCATGCACATGCCCACTGTACATACTCACCATGCAGCATTTACTTTAAGACACATAAAAAATGGATAACTCTTTTCTTCCATTTACCTGTTCAAATTCCTCCACAAGCTCCTTTCTGATGAGCTGGAATGCATGCTTGGTTCTCACCATTATATCAAGGGCCCCAGACAGCGTTTTCAATTTTCCAACATTGCTATTCTGACCTAGAGTGGCAAACACAAAATGATCATTCCTTTAAATATAGAGAAACCCTTCCAATGTATTAATGAAAATTCTGATTTTCAAACACCGTGAAGGTAGCCGAAAATCCCAACAGATCTTCTAAATCCAACTTCTGCTTAGTAATTATCCCTAGAGAAAAACAGTAGAACTAGAGAAAGCAATAAACAATCATTGCTTTCTTGCCTCGCTATCTGGTTTCATACTCAAGAGTAGTAAACATTTTTTTAAAAAGGAATTAACCATACTTATCATCATAGCAAATCTGTTCCTAGTATTTACTTTTTTTAAAAAATAAAAATGAATCCTGCTCATTCTAAGGAATTCAAACATGGAAAATTCAAAGATGCAAACTAGAAAAGAAGACCTCCCCAGACCACCCTCAGAAAGAGCTAGTTGACCTTCAGCTATGCATATACTGCCAAAAATTTAAAAAGATGCTTTGGGTAAAAGGTACTTCTTCCTTTTTTTTTAAGATCTTTTTGATGTGGACCATTTTTAAAGTCTTTACTGAATTTGTTACAATATGGCTTCTATTTTGCATTTTTCTCTCTCTGGCTGTAAGGCATGTGGAGTCTTAGCTCCCCGACCAGGGACTGAATCCACACCTCTGCACTGGCATTGGAAGACGAAGTCTTAACCACTGGACTGCCCGGGAAGCCTCCCTAGTAGGTTTCGAGTGGGTAATACATCCTCAAAACGTGTAACGTTCAAGTGGGCACACACTGAAAGCCACCCTGCCGGCCTCCCCAGAAGAGACAGTGCCATCAGTTTCGTGTCCATCCTTCCAGAGAAACTGTATAAACAGGTACATATTAAATTCATTTCAATTTTATAGAAGAAAATAACTGAAATGAAACCAGTAGAATTGCTGTACTTCAAATAAATGTCTGTTTCTTTACCAGACAAGATACTTCTCACAAGATGCTTCTGCAGAAAGGGAACAGCTGATCAAGGCAGAGGAGTGAGTTTAGAAAAAAACACTCAGTAGTAGAGCGCCAGCCCACTCCAAGCTGAGGAAAACGACGGAATGAAATGCCTCACTTTACCCCTCCCCGCCCTCCCACCGCATCTTTACCTGTTCAGGCTCTGTGGTTACCATGCAGAGGGACTCAATGAGGCCAGCACGCCCCCACCACCGCTTCTCCACTCCCACCTTGTTCATGATGATTAAAATCTTTGTCTAAAGTAACTTGTCACAATTTTTTTTTCAAATAAGAAACCCTGGGCTGTATTCCAGTGTTTCTAGTCATTAAACATAATCTAACACATTTATGTTTTAAAAAGCATTTCAAAAAATCATCCCTACCCAAAGACATTAACTATGGGCAAATTCAAAAAAAGACAGCATTACTTACATCCAAGAGTGATCCACAGGTCTGCCTCACTCTAAGACAATCCAACACTAAGCCAATGCATACAAATCTGAGAAATAAAGAAGACTTACTGGTCATCTGAAATTCTGCAAAGGCTACTCTTTCTAACTGTACTCTAAGGAGTTCACACGGAGCGTCTTTCAGAAGCTGAAAAAGCTTTCCAGCTTTGCTGTAATGAAGGTCTGCCAGCACCCGGTGCTGCTTCCTAAGCTGCTCATCACCAACCTAGAACCAAAAATAAAATAAATCCTAAGGCTTGGGCTTCACAGTACCTACTTCACCAAATCTCTGGATCACAGTGCTTTTCAGCATTTTGTTAAGTCCCAGAGTTTTAGTTCTGACATCTGGGTCTTTGTTTCATTGGTTTTTGTGTGTTACGTGAGGAAGGAAGGCCAGCTCCATCCTTCGGTGTGCAGGTGTCCAGCTGTCCCAGCGCCAGGGAGCTGCCCCGGAACACTCTCACGCTGGCATTTGCCATGAGGATATTAGGCCATCTGGACAAATGTAAGTTTAGGTTGGGGCCCCCCTGAGGTAAGTGAAAGAGTCTAGGGTCAGCTCACAGTGGTGAGAAAAACCCTCTCCAGGTTAAGCTGGGCCTCAAAGGACAACATTCTCAGGATAAAGGCAACCCAGAAGCAAACCCACACCCAAGGGACTGCAAGGTAAGCTGTCTTGGTGCTAAGGAAGGGAAAACAACAAAACCATTAAAAAAAAAAAACAACAAAAACCATTAAAAACCATTAAAGAAACTATATAGGCACAAGACTCCTGGCAGAAGCAAGTCACCCTCTCTGAAGGAAGGCACCTCGACCTCAGGCCTCAGATTATTCTCAGAAATACATGGGTTTGAGTACCAGGATTCATGTACAAAACTGTTCATAGTATTGTTTCTAATTAGCCTCAAACGAGAACAACCCCAAAGTTCAGCTATCACAGAATGGATATATAAACTGATATACTCATTTAATGAATCCTACACTAAGCTAAGTAAATGAACAGTTATGCATCCACCTGGAAGAATCTCCAAAATGTGATGTTAACTAAACAGCAGGAAGTCACAGAAGAATATATACAGTGTGGTTTATTCTATAAAGTTCAAAACCAGATAAAATGTAAACATACTGCTTAATTGATAGAACACGGAACAGGTACAGACATACCAGAAAACCCGGGACAGGAATTAATCTGGGCGGCACCGAGAGACTCGGCATGGGGAGGGCACACAGAGCGCACCCAAAGGCCCCTCCACTCCTTAACCGCAAGGTGAGGCACACAGGGCTTTCCTGTTATTCCCCAAACTGTACAAATGCTTCACATGTATCTCCTGTGTCCTTTGATATGCATGCTCTATGTCACAGTAAAATTTTTTAAAACTGGGTGGTGGATACTTTAAAATTGGCATAAAACCATTTCTATAAAGAGTAACTACATTAAAAAAAAAAAAGACTAAATAATACATTCAGGCAAATATCTAATTTTGCAAACTAAGGCCTAATCAATTGTAATGGAAAAAAATACGCAACATAGGGGAAGGGGAAATACCTACACTCCAAGCTTTTCTGAAACAGCTACAAGAACAGATGGCATTTCAAATCTATACAGAAACGTAAGAAAAGCAGCACTTCTAACTGGGCTGGAGTCGGAACGGCAATACCTGGTTCCGCAGGCAGCTGTGGTACATGGACGCCAGCCTGTGATGGATGGTTGCAGCCCGGTACTGACAGAGTGGCTGCCGGGCAGACGCCAAGTCCACATCGCAGTACTTCAGCGACTTCATCATCGCCTCGCTGACTTCTTTTTCAATCTGTGCATTTTTTGTTTAAGGGAAAGGGAAAAAATGACCATCTCATAATCTTATGTAAGAATTTTAAAAACAAACACTGCTTGTCAAGGAAAAGACTGTAACAGATGCTGTGTATCTGTTAAACAAAGGAATATATAAGGTTAATACTTCTACATAATCCAGCAAATATTATTACCTGCTCTTGAGCCTTTCTAGATAATGGAGCATAATCTTGCTGCAGAGTTGCCATGGTAAAATAAGTAGTGGACAGTTCCCAATTCACCGAGTCCCAGACGGCTGGGTGTATGTCCCGTGTCCCCAAGGACCGTAGAGCTTTCAGATAGTAGTCAACAGCCTGTGAGGGAGCAAAGAGGGCCGCTGTGACGCAGCTTAAGTACATGCCTTAAACTAAAACATGCCTCAGTCACCCCAACAGCAACTTCACTTGAGAGAACTTATAGAAGGGCACTGTCATGAAGAAAGGGAAAAAAAGTAAATCAATGACACTTTTCAATGAAGGAAGTGATTTCAAGTGGACTGCATGCCGCCCACCTTTCTTCTCAAGTCTGCCATCAGCCAAGCTGTTTTACGACTCGTGTGAACCATGAGGATGCATTTCTTCATTTTTTTCCCTCCTTTCTAAATGAAAATTATAGCTTATATAACTAGCAAATTAGATAAAATATTTTTTGACAAGTCTACAGATAGAACAATTTGCTGGGTTTGACTGTATAAAGAAGCAACCCTTCCCACCTCTGTCACAATGCTGAAATGCATGGTCATTGTATTTAGCCAAACAAAATCTCACTGAATTCCATCACCCACCAATAATTTCTATATTTCTGGTGTGTACTTATCCACTTTTTCTATGAATATGTAAACTGAAGAAAAATAAGGTCACTTTGTTTTAAAGCTCAATATGCAACGAACATTACTCACTAAATATAATTTAAACAGATTCAAAGTTCTTGATTAAATGCATGTTCTTGAGTTCGTATACCTCCTCCAATACTAGATATCACTATTTGCCAAAAAATTTTACAATTTGATAAAAGAAACTCAGTTTAAAAATTTCATAAACTTTAAAATTTGAAATTGTTCTTACATATTAACCAGTTTTTTTGTTCAAGGTTATTTGTTCTTTCTTCTACTGGGGCAGTTTATTTTCAATGATTCTTAGTTGCTCGTTTTATGTTGAGGGTTTGTTAACCTCTGATCTATCATGTGTGCTTTAGTTTCCCTAGATTTGGACTACTTTGCAACGATGCTTTCTGTTGTGCATTTAAGAAACGATTTTTATGCATCTGAACGTCATCCGTCTTTTACTTGGTGACTTTTGCTCACCATGTTACGAAGGGAAAGCCCCAGTCCGTCAGCTAAGGATCTACCTGTATCTCCTCTGAGATCTCTGGTGTCGCTTTTCCTCATCCATCTTTCGCCCATTCGGCATTTGCTCTGCTGGTAGCTGTTGTTCAGTCACTAAGGCGTGTCCAACTCTCTGCGACCACATGGACTGTAGTCAACCAGGTTCCTCCGTCCCTGGGAGTCTCCAGGCAAGCATACTGGAGTGGGTTGCCTTTTCCTTCTCCAGGGGATCTTCCCAACCTAGGGATCGGACCCGTATCTCCTGTGTCTGCTCACTGGCAGGCAGATTCTTTACCACTGCACCACAGAGATCGGGGTGGTTTTAATCTGGTTGCTGCTGCTGCTGCTGCTAAGTCACTTCAGTCGTGTCCGACTCTGTGTGACCCCATAGACGGAAGCCCACCAGGCTCCCCCATCCCTGGGATTCTCCAGGCAAGAACACTGGAGTGGGTTGCCATTTCCTTCTCCAATGTGTGAAAGTGAAAAGTGAAAGTGAAGTCGCTCAGTCGTGTCCGACCCTTAGCGACCCCACAGACTACAGCCTACCAGGCTCCTCCATCCATGGGATTTTCTAGGCAAGAGTACTGGAGTGGCTTGCCATTGCCTTCTCCATTAATCTGGTTACACCAATGCAATTTACTGAACGACTGTGTTCTCCCTATCAAGTCAACTTGTCGTCTTCACTACTGAGTCCTTAGTATTCTTAGGCCAGCTGCTGCTGTCTCATCCTGTACCATCACCACCGGTAACTATTTTAGTTTTATAACCTTTTAGTGGAGCTACAGCAAAGTGTAAATGACAATCAAGTGTGAACAGATGAAGCCCAGTACGTAAGTGTGTTACCTTATTGTAATACAAGCCTTCTTCCGGTGAAAATTCACGTTTAAATTCATCACCTGCGCCACAGTGCGCCTGTGCACAAATCCGCATGAGTCTTCCCGTGTTACATAATAAAAGGGCCGCATTTGTGGCATCGTCGATTGACTCAAAGTTGTGAATTCCCTTTTCAAAACAAGAAAAGCTTTTTTTCCACAACTGTTGCTCTGCAGTGGACACAGTTTTGCTCACTTTGCCAAAAAAGAAAGAAAACAATTGCGTAAGCAGGTATCAGCACAAGCCCACCAGTATGTCTCAATGAGAGGAGCATGGCAGTGACTGGATGTCCAGGGTAGCACCAGCCGCCTGGATCAACCACAGCACACTGTTCTCATCACACCCGCTATATTCTCTTCACATCTGTGTTCCCCACCCCCCAAACCTATGCTGAGGTCCTAAACACAAATGCAATTCATTTAAGGTCATCTGTTGCTGGTGTTCAGTTTCTAAGTTGTGTCCTCCTCTTTTGTGACCCCATGGGCTATAGACCGCCAGGCTACTCTGTCCAAGGGATTTCTCAGGCAAGAATACTAGAGTGGATTGCCATTTCATGCTCCAAGGAATCTTCCCATCCCAGGGACTGAGCTCGTGTCTCCTGCATTGGCAGGTGGGTTCTTTAGCACCGAGCCACCAGGGAGGTCCATAAGGTGGGACTCTGATCCAAAATGACTGTCCTTATAAAAGAGACAGATGCCAGCAATGTGCACAGAGAGAAGGCCAGGTGAGAAAACAGCAAAAAGGGGGCCACCTGCAAGCCAAGGGGAGAAGCCTCAGAGAAACCCAGCCTTGGACTTTTAGCTCCAGACTGTGAGACAGCAACTTCTGTTGTGAAACCATCCAGTCCACTGTATTTTTTTTACTTTTTATTTTGTATTGGAGTACAGCTGATTAACAATGTTGTGATAGTTTTAGGCTAACAGCACAGGGACTCAGCCATACATACACATGTATCCATTCTCCTCCAAACTCCCCTTCCACCCAGGCTGCCACATAACACTGAGCAGAGTTCCCTACTGCTATGGCAGCCAAGCACGCTAAAACGATATTCTGAATCCTCTTCTCTATTAATGAGCTGTGATTAAAGCAAGCAAATACGAATATCTGAGCAAAGCACCATTTTACAAAGATTCTAGAGACACGGTCCCATGAATTTTAAGAGACACAATCTGCGTCTTCTGACTACCACTTTTCATATGCCTTTACTGACTTCCTCCTCCAGAGGGACCTTAAAAGCACATGTTCTTATATCTCAATTTAAAAAAATAGACTATATGTGTGTAAATAACAACAGCAAAAAAGCTCAGGCTCTCCCACCAGGGATGACCTCTTGTGCCCTGGTGCCAAGCCCAGCTCAGAGCGCAGGCAGACAGTGACAGACTTATTCAGCTTATGTACTGTCCCCAGTCCTCTCCCGCAGCCCCTTTTCTCATGCTGTGTGCACAGCCTCTACAGTTTCACCCATTCTCAGGGGTTCAACTATCACCCCGATGTGAACGCTTCCCAGCCTAAGTCTCGCTAACCCAAAGAGCTCTTGCTAACCCACACATTTCTGACTACTAAGCCAGCCACTCACTCACAGGTCCACTGGCCTCTCACACTCAACATGGGTCCAGAGGAGTCCAGCACCCTCTGCCTGACTCACCGAAGACCATTTGCTGCTCCTCCCAACGCCCACGGACACAGCGTCTCTGGCTCTTTCCTCCCGCCTACTCTGGTCAGGACATCCCACCTTTCCCACGTCTGCCTGCTGACACCCTACATGTCACGTGCAATCTGCCCAAACTAGACCTCCTTCCCACAAGCCTTCCAAAAACACGCAACTCGAAGCAACGTCTCCTTTCCCCACTCCTCTACTGGACTGCACGGGTACTTACGGCATTTTTCAGAGATCTGTATTCATATCTGGCTTCCCAGCTCGGAGAACTATGTCTTAGCTGATTTTATATCCAGCACAAAGCCTACCACATGGCCGACTGTCCAACTCACCCCTGAACTGATCAGGTGGAGGACAGAGGACACTGAAATGGTAACTCCCAAGGGAAAATAATGTCTCTCCCTACTTTTATTTCTTCAGGATTAATAATAAAAGATAAACAGTGCAGCCCTGTATGACAGCTCCCGGCCTGAACTCTGTAAGCCTCAGCAGGGTCTGCTAACAGCAGCTGACAACGAGCAGGCTCAGAGGGGTACTCACCGAGTCTTTCACTCTGCAGCGCGGCAGCCTGATTCATGTAAAAGACACCGATTTCATTCCTAACGTTACCCATCCGCTTCAACACTTGAACATAGTGTTCTGGATTTTGACTTTTTAAGTCACTGAACTGCAAGATTTCATTAGCAGCCTCATAACATTTACAACTAACTGAAAGTTGACTTTCTAAGTCTGTAGACAAATCAGTAGCCCATGCAAATCCTTAAAAGAAAGAGAGGAAATATTACCACGAGTCATATGAACGCTTCTTCCTTAGCATCTAAGTAATCTGATACTTTTAAGAAAAAAGAACAAATAGATGCAATATAGTATAAGCATATTAAAATTCAATTAATACCACTAAAATTTTAAATTTCAGAAGGTCTCTGAATTTAAACAACTGTATTTTCTTGAAATATTAACGTCTGATTAAGAGAAGTATTTTCCTGCCTAAAAATACCAAACAAGTCCCAAGACCCAGATTTTACCGGATGCACTGCTTATTGGTACAGACCTAAAGTTGTCCACCGATACGAAGTAAACCATTTTTTTCTTTTTAATTACTGAAAACCGTTCTTGAAATAAATTTCTGACTGCTACCAGAGGCTAGTTATGTACATTTCCTTCTCCAGAGGATCCTCCCGCCCCAAGGACTGAACCTGGGCCTCCTGCATTGCAAGCAGATTCTTTACCTTTTTAGCTACGAGGGAAGCCCCATTATATTAATAGGAAGTTTAAGTCACAGAAGAAGCTGATAAGCTCCAAAGACTTAAACCTGCCATCTAGTGGAGACTGGAGTAAACTCAGGGGCTGGGCCCAAAAACTCAAGGGAAAAAAAGGGCAGTAGCCTGCTGCTAACTTTCAGGGAGCACATCACTTTTACAAAGAGGTACCTTAAGTGAGCTGCAAAAACAAACTATGGATTTTCTCACCGTATCTATTAAAACGGTCATCTGAGAAATTCAGACAGGGAGGAAGGGAAGAAAGAGGGCCAGAAACCCCCAAGGAAATAATACATTTCTTCCCTCTGTGCACGCTCTAGATGTTAACAGCCAAAACTTTTGGGGGTGTGGGTATCACGTGATATAAACAACTCAAGAGCATAATAAACAATTTCATGATACATTACAGAAGCACCTTACGTCTCATTTACTGCCCTAATTGCAGGTGCTTATATCTCCTGGATAGAGCTAAGAGGAGGAACACTGCAGCTGTGGACCAAATTCTCCCCTCTCCCAGGTTTAAAATCTGACTCCAAAAACAGACAGCTGTGAACCACATTCAAAAAATAATGACCTCTGTATCTCAGCCCCCAGGAACCATTCAGAAGGTAACATGTTCATTTTTACCCACTGCTAATTCCTTTTCAAAAGAAAATCATGGGTTGGTCAATTAACGAAAGGGTTACTACAGAAAGACAAGTGTAAACAGTCAATATGATCGTCTCCAGAGATTGCTTTTACTTTTAGTTAGTGCCAATTGTATAATTAGTAATTACAAAATACTTCAAAACCATTCTGTACACAAATGCACAGGATTTGTGTTCAACGCTAACATTAAGAAATGATGAACGCTGACATTTCTGGCACTTCTCTGAACCAAAGTACAAGTCCCCTCCCTCGCACACCCTGACAACTGGACTCCCTGTGGAGGCTGTGCAGTATCTCCTGGTCCTCTTTCGTTTGGTAATTAAACTCTTCAAGGTGTGCCGCCCTGTTGCTTGCATTCTGGGCCAGCATTAGCTGGATATCACCGCAGAGCGTCAAATATTGAGAAAGAAACAGCAGCACTTCAGAAAGCATATTGGTGCAGAGGCAGCAGTAAGTATCTATGTGGAAAGAACAGGAAGGAGAAAAAACACATTAAAAATGAAGGAACACAGTAAAATTTAAGAAGATCTTTCATGTATTTCAAAATGAAGGGCTGTTAAACCAGAGTGGAAAATACTAGGAAACATCAGTTCAGTTCAGTTCAGTCGCTCAGTCGTGTCCGACTCTCCGCAACCCCATGAATCACAGCACGCCAGGCCTCCCTGTCCATCACCAACTCCCGGAGTTCACTCAAACTCATGTCCACAGAGTCGGTGATGCCATCCAGCCATCTCATTCTCTGTCGTCCCCTTCTCCTCCTGCCCCCAACCTTTCCCAGCATCAGAGTCTTTTCCAGTGAGTCAACTCGTCGCATGAGGTGGCCAAAGTATTGGAGTTTCAGCTTTAGCATCAGTCCTTCCAATGAACACCCAGGATTGATCTCCTTTAGAATGGACTGGGTGGATCTCCTTGCAGTATAAGGGACTCTCAAGAGTCTTCTCCAACACCACAGTTCAAAAGCATCAATTCTTCGGCGATCAGCTTTCTTCACAGTCCAACTCTCACATCCATACATGACCACGGGAAAAACCATTGCCTTGACTAGACGGACCTTGGTTGGCAAAGTAACGTCTCTGCTTTTCAATATACTATCAAGGTTGGTCATAACTTTCCTTCCAAGGAGTAAGCGTCTTTTAATTTCATGGCTGCAATCAGCATCTGCAGTGATTTTGGAGCCCCCAAAAATAAAGTCTGACACTGTTTCCACTGTTTTTCCATCTATTTCCCATGAAGTGATGGGACCAGATGCCATGATCTTCGTTTTCTGAATGTTGAGCTTCAAGCCAACCTTTTCACTCTCCTCTTTCACTTTCATCAAGAGGCTTTTGAGTTCCTCTTCACTTTCTGCCATAAGGGTGGTGTCATCTGCATATCTGAGGTTACTGATATTTCTCCCAGCAATCTTGATTCCAGCTTGTGCTTCTTCCAGCCCAGCGTTCCTCATGATGTACTCTGCATATAAGTTAAATAAGCAAGGTGACAATATACAGCCTTGATGTACTCCTTTTCCTATTTGGAACCAGTCTGTTGCTCCATGTACAGTTCTGACTGTTGCTTCCTGACCTGCATACAGGTTTCTCAAGAGGCAGGTCAGGTGGTCTGGTACATACAAGGTTAGAAAAAAAATTTTACATGAAAATTTCACTGAGTAAAATTTCACTGTGATTCAGATGCCTTCTCTGATCTCTCCTCCCAAAGCTATTAAACATATTCATCTGCAGTGACTTACCATGGCTCTGCAAAGCTAATTTAATGTATCGTAATGCCCTTCCGTATTTCTGAAGACTCATGGCAGCATCAGACAAGACATAATAGGCCTTCGATGACTTGAGAATCAGCTGGAGCTTCATTTTATGTTGCCAAGAACCAGGGATCATTCCAGATTGACTGGAATAATTACCCTTCTGAAGGGAGCCCACTACGACATGAGGGGAAAAAGACACATATTTTATTTGAAGTCTCACTGTACAAAAAAAATTGTTTCTTGATATAAACACACCAGGCTCCTGTACAGTTAACAGCTACAACAAAACTGGTAAATGCTATACTACTTAAACGCAGTAAAGTATTAACAGAACAGCAGTGTTCCAATACTCTTGAGATCTCCAAAGCCCTGCTTCCACGCAGCTGTCAACTCTGTCACTCTCTTTGGGGGTCACTGACATCACTGGGTTCATGATGACATCTACTTCCTTTCTCTAGCCTACGGGTCAACCTGCCCCAAAGTTCACCTTCCTAAAGCACAGCTTTAATCACAGTAGAACTCCTGTTCTAAACATTAAAATGGTTCCTCACCACTTATTATGTCATGTTCAGCATCTCCCAGGTTCAAGATTTCTCGTTTTTTGATCAGCTCTAATGTTTGAGTCTTTCAAAATACAAATGAGAAGTATTTAAGTCTCTTTTATGGTTTTATTCGTGCCTGTATTTCTTTTTCCTCTGCTACTGTATGCATTTTCGATGTGTGAGGCATTGTCAGAGAACCAAGGATGAAGTTTTGCTCACAAGTGTGTCTGTGTGTGAGTATAAAACCATTAAGCACAGCTAAGGATGACTAAGGCAGGCTTCAGGAAGTGCTTACAGCACAAAGCGGTGAGGGAACCAAGGAACTGTGACTCAAACGCAGAGGCAGGATATTCAACAGTTGAGAGGGGGAGGAAGGAACAGACAGAAAAGGCATTTCAGAACAGACAACACTGTGAGAAAAGCAGAGAGACAGGAGTCCCAACGCTGGTGTGTACAACCTCAGGCCGGCACACAGGAGGCACAACACAAACGCTGGGGAAGTGAGTCCTGCCATGCTCCACTTATGCTCATAAAGAGAAAACCTTTCAGAAAGTTCTTGGTACTATTTTAAACATATGGGCTTTCAAAATACTTTTAAAATTAACTGGAAATTGGTTTCAAAACAGGGAAGGGGGATAGGATTGGGAAAAGAAATACAACTTAGACTAAAATGAGAAACTCAGCACTTTTACTTTGAAGCCCACATGTTCCTTGTGAAGTGACGTCCTTGAACAGATCAATGCTTTGTTAAGTGCATGCACAGCCTATTCCAGTGCTGTGAGGGAACAGGCTGCCGCTGCTCTGGTAGCTCTGCTCATCACATGCCGGCTCTGAGCACGTTACCTGCACTAACTCACTTAATCCATACAGCACCCCTTTAAAGGAGGCTGCTTTTGTCTCTACTTTGGGAGAGCAAACAAGGCTCAGCAAAGTCAAACGACCTGCCCCAGTGGAGATGAGACCTGGAGCTGTGCGGCTTGGCTCCTAAGTCCTTGTCTTGAAGCCCTCAACTGCTCCTACTGAAGCAGGGCCTTCTCAGGAGAAGCCTAAGGGCTGCGGGCATTAGTTCCTCCTAGCGGGTGATGGGAGGAGGCAGGTTCCTTATGCTCTTGTTAGAATATCTACCAAGGATCGAAATCACCCTGCTTTATTTTACACTTTGAATGAAAGGATATCCTCCCCTACTTTCCATTCATATGTACCCTTTCTCTGAATTCCTTTCAATGAAGGCCTTAATTGACCCAAGTCTGCTGCTGATAAAGGCCCAGTACATTATTCCATTGAAATGGCCTTATTTGCACTTCAATTCAACTTACTTTTGTCCAAAAACAAGGCCATCTGCTTCTCTAGACCCTCAGGACCCCCTCTTGTGGATTCATCCTCATATTTTAATGGGATTGGGGTGTTGGGGTCAGCAGCAGGGAGGTCACTTTCTTTTTTGATGCTGCTGTCCACAGACTTTAAACCCTTTAAAAAAAGGAGAAATGTTTACTATACATGTCACTGAACATCAACTGGAAATGAATACACTTAGGAGAATTTATATTTTGAAGACAGACTTTAAAAACTACATTTGACCTGAAAGTTAGGAAAAACTAATTTTCAATTCATGCTTTAAGGGGGAAAAAAATCACAGCAGAATATCACTCAGAATAACAGCGGATTCACTCCGCTGTACAGAGACTAGCACAATGTTGCACACAACCGCACTCCCAATAAAAGTTTGCTTATAAAGAAAAATTAACATTTGGACACCAACAAACAAATGCCATTTGCATATTAAGTACAAGCTTTACTGAAACAGTAAAGTCTCAACTGAAACTTACCTCCAGAACATAGCTCAGCACAAGTCTACAGCGCTCTTCTGTGTCATGACAAACTGGAAACGCACAACTGGGCTTCAGAAACGAACATTAAAAATTATTAACATGTTGCCAATACAACAAATTCCATCTCTCAGGAATTACTAAAATTCTGCAAATCAATAATTTTTGAACTTTTCTGTATATTCAGTTTAGTGAGGTATCTGTTTCAAGGTTAATGAATTGTTTCAATTAGACATTAATCTTGTTTTAATTGCAGAGTAAATGGATATAAGCATCAACAAAAATCTTGTTTAAAAAGATCTTCCAGTATATATTGCTTTAAGTACTTAAAATTAAAAAATAATTCTATTACAACAAAAAAAAGCAAGCAAGGAATGTTTTAAATAAATCTATACCTAATCCAATGGGTCAGCTCACTCCCAACGAGCACTAACTAGTACTTGCTAACACACAGTTCACAATATCATCAGTTTAGCAACGTTAACCAGTATTGCCCACGGTCTCATGTATAATGTATACACTTAATTAGCAGCAGAGCCAGTTAATAACCTCTGCTTACTGAGTGATATGATGTATAAGCAGTTCTCTGAAGCATTCCACTTGGTGAATCTTACAGGCTGGAATTACCGCTCTCATTATACAGAGAACTAAATACAGATGTTAGGTGCTGTGTTCAAACTTGCAGTGAGCAAGTGCTGAGTCTGGGACCCTGGAGCCACACTGTCTGTACTCCAGAAAGTACTGAGATATGGCAGAGCTAACACAAAAGACACGTTTATATGAATGCTATTTCTGAGTGCTTTCAATATTGATAGAAAGTGTTCTGCTAAAAAAAAATCCGTAAACACACCATTTACCAAATGTAACTGCATTCTGTTGACAAAGCAGTTTCCCAAATAAGGTACCTTTTACAACTGATGATTTTGTTTATAGTAAGAAACATTTTTTTTTTTTTTTTACTGTACTGGGAGTTTCTCAAGCTGCCAAGTGCACTAAAATTCAGATGGGCAGTTAATGACTTTTTCCTGTGGTCACTTAGTCAGTATTTCAGATCAGATCAGATCAGTCGCTCAGTCGTGTCCGACTCTCCGCGACCCCATGAATCACAGCACGCCAGGCCTCCCTGTCCATCACCAACTCCCGGAGTTCACTCAAACTCATGTCCACAGAGTCGGTGATGCCATCCAGCCATCTCATTCTCCGTCGTCCCCTTCTCCTCCCGCCCCCAACCTTTCCCAGCATCAGAGTCTTTTCCAGTGAGTCAACTCGTCGCATGAGGTGGCCAAAGTATTGCAGCTTCAGCTTTAGCTGAACACTAATGATGTGTTGTGGACTTCCTAGGTGGTGCAATAGTGGTGAATCCACCTGCCAATGCGGGAGATGCAAGTTTGATCCCTGGGTCGGGAAGATCCTCTGGAGGAGGAAATGGCAACCCACTCCAATATTCTTGCCTGAAAAATTCCATGGACAGAGGGGTCGCAGTCCACAGGGTTGCAAAGTCAGACATGACTGAGCGACTGAGCACATGTGCACATTATGGCTTGCAGCCATGGAGATACAGGACAGCCCATACCTCCAGGGAGCCCATACCTCCAGTGAGCCTACATTTCAGCGATGCGACACAGACACACGGGAATTTCAGGTACAGATTACCAGCCCCATGAAGGAGAAAAAAACAGAGCATGTTTTGTCTAGAGCAGTCAGGAAAGGTCTCCTAGAGGAGGTGCCATTTCAATCAACTTAGAAAAAGCCAGTCACAAAAAGGTCTGGGGAAAGGGTAAGTTCCGAGCACAAGTGACAGCAGAGGCACAGGCCCTTGGGTGGGCATGACTCTGAATATGAGAGACAGAGAAAAAGGCAGTGGGGCTAAGATAAAACCAGAGGAGAAACGAAGAGGAGGTCAGAAGGACAGGCAATCTTTTGGAATGACAGAAAGATCCTCTAAATGCCTATTTGAATATAAAATTTCCATCTGAAAGTTAACATCAGAGCTTAAAGTAAGAGATTATCTATAAATACGATTGGAAAGTAGCAATAATTTGGAAAAATGAAACACTGTCTAGAAACAATGGATGGTGTGACAGTCAATGTGATCAACACCAACAGAAAGCTAATGGGCAGGAAGCTGTCAGGGTCCACCGGGCCGTGACCAGTCAGGGGCACGTCCAACCCCGCTGGCGTGCCCAGTCACGGGACGGCACGTCCTACAGCACAGGGACAAGGAGCCAGGCCTCTCCACATACGGATCAACAAGCCGCCCATCCGCTCTGGTTCTGCGTTCACCGAGCAACATACACTGCCTCCCAGCAACACAGCAACTAGCAAGGGGCACCCTGACGAGCAGGGAGGGCTGCACACTGGTCACCGGAAAGAAAAATCTCCCATATGAAAATTAACATACGGATGTGCCACATCTGTCCACCGTCAGTTTGCATGTGGGACAGTGACCCTGGGACAATTATAAAACTGATTTTTAGATTTCATAGAGCTAATGATTATTAGACCCTATATCACGAAGTATTAGTTGAAGTAATGCCATTTTTTGAGAGGCTAACTGTACTCAATTAATTCCATTGATGAAATTTTAATACAAATGCCAACATGCTTACTCTGATTTGATGAATGGATTTGTATTTTTCTGGAACGGACAGCTCTCCAACAGACTTGATTATAGCGACTGCTTTGCTGTCATCTGACGGGTCAGAGCTGGTGCTGTAAGATCCGTTTTCATCACTGTCTGGCATCTCCTCCTCCTCTTCACTGTAACTTTCATCAGAATTCTCATTTAATGGAGATTCTGAACTTTCTTCTTTTTTAGGTTCATCCAATTGAAAAAGTTCTGAAAGCATGTAATTGGCTGAAGCAATAATCTTACAAAAAGAAAAAAATATATTAGTGACTCACCAAAACTGAGCATTCTAAAACAAAATGAACTTTACTACTGTACTAACAAATTTGAGGAGATCTGCAGACAGGCATATACACAGAAACATTCCTGATTCTAAGTACCAATGCTCTGAATGTACTGTAAAATCCTCATGGGTTGACATGTTTACTTCCTGAAACTATCCATTCCCAGCCTTCTCTCTTAAGAAAAAATTGCAACTGTATTTCACTAGAGACAAGTTTTCACATGTAAAGTGTCACAACTAAAATATTAGCAAGCTATCACTCTGTATCAACCAAGAAACTGGAATTTACTATACAATTTACAGTTCTGGGGGAAAAACCTCCATGAGCTTAATGAGCAAAAAGTCCAGAAATTTCTGGCTTCCCTTAAAAATAGCTTTTACATATCAGCATTATTCTACTCTATTATTTAAGTAATTCTTTATCACAGACATGCAATAGCCTTAACACTATTTTCTAACTTACTAACCACCACTTTAATCTGCAATTACATATTTAAGCCAAAACTTGTTCTGCCACTTTTCTTTGAAACCAGTTTCTCTTGGTTTGGTCTCCAGGAAAATCTTTATCTCCAAATTGAATATGGCTACAATTAAAATTAACTTGAATCTTTAAAAAAAATCATAATACTACGTATCTTTTCTGACTTAAACAGGATACAACAATTAGCCTTACACTGAGATATACAATTATCAAATTCAGACCACTGAGGTTTGTAATAAGGGTGATGTAAAACCATGGGGCGCAAGACTGAGGTTTTTTAAGAGATGCTTTTATATACTGAGGTACAGAATGTGGACCTTATTTACACTGACATTCATGTAAATGGGTCTTTCAAGACAGACTATAAAATAGTTTTCCACCTTCTAACAATGAAGATACGAGGGAAAAACGGCACTACTTTGTTAAAATTATAGGAGTTCTAAATTTATAGAACAAAATATGGTAAAATCAATTTTAATATATTTGATTCAATAAACACAAAATATTTCAATATGTAACGTGTACACATGTGCACACACACAGACTCTTCAAAATTCAGTGTGTGTTTTCCATTTAAAGCACCTCTCAGTTCAGATTAGGCACAACATGTGGTAACTGGTTAGCAAACCAGATCGGGCAGTTACAGACTATGCATTAGGTGGCTTTAATGTCTGGGTAACCATTCTCGATCAGAATGCCAGAATTCTTTTAGAGGGCGTATACTAATCTTACTTGAGGATGTCTGCTTTTGTCCAGCAATTTAACACAATTCAGAAGCAGGGTTCGAACTGTCCCGTAGTGTTTCTTATTTTGATTCTTCTTCATCATCATGTTGCAAGCAACCCTAAAAGGAGTTTATATCAACTTTACTGCCCGTTCATCATTTTCTCAAGACTCAAGTCTAGGCATGCTCATCTTTCCTTCCAGGAGAATAAGGGCCATAAGAAACAACAAAACATTGCATTTTACATCCCTGCTCTTTTCCCTTTCCCTATTTATTTTGTGACAGCATATAGATGTATATACATACACATTTTTTAAACTATGAAAATCTAAAAGGTATTTAAAACTTTGGCATAGACAGTGAGGCCATATACATAAAACTTTTAAATAAGGCTACTTCTTCATCTTAACGTCTTAAAGCACTCACTTATATAAAAGAATAGCCACTGGCATTGTGAATGGATTTTGGTATTTGTCTTCAGTTTCTTCACAAAGAGTAGTGAGATCATAGAGCTTCACTATATCACTGCCACTTGCTGGGAAGAAAACAAAACAAAAAACCCAAATAAACCTCATTTTACAGTTGCCACTTAAATCAAAGATTACTCATTCAAACAATAGTTTACCTTTAAATAGCCAATAGGTATGTCCTTCCTTGGTACAATTAGATTTCAAAAATGATAAAATATTTTGTGCAATGTCTTTTATGACTTTAGTAGAAAAATTAGAGTTTTCCAAATTGGGAATTTCTTCTGTCTTTATCATTTCATACTTCTAAAAAGCAGAGAAAAGACAGTTTGAGAAAACCTGCACAGCAACACTTCTCTTATTAAAAAGAGACCAAATATCTAAATTCTGCAATTAGAGACCCAGGCAGCATGAGAGTTTCAGGCACTGGTTTTCGGTCTTTTTTCTGCTCTGATACTCTGAAGGAATCTGACCCGTCCTTGCCAGCAATGTGGTGGTTTACCACAGGAATAATTCTTAAGGGAGAGTCATCACCATACTTTGAACCACAGACTTAGCACATCTCATTTCTGTCCCAACCACAGAATAAGTTGCACTGTACCCTTTCTTTCATTCTGCCCTCATGGTTTCCAACTGGGAAGGTGACAAATCAAGGCAGACTTCACCCAGTAAGCTTTCTCAAAATATGCTATTTTTGGCTTTTTCTTTTCCCAGACACCAGAGTCACCTGGGCAGTATCTCCAGTGCACACTACTTTTCCTTTGAGCGCTGGACTATTCCTTTAAAGAAATGGAGCACGGGGCAGGGAGTAGGGGGGCGGGGAGGGGTGGGGGGAGTGTGTGGAGGAAGCAGGAAAGAGTAAAGGCTGCGAGGCTATTACCATCACAATCTCTAAGAGGCCTCCTCATTTTTTGTCTTCTGCTCACACTTCCCTAAATGCCTCTGAGCATATTTTCTGAAGTACTCTAAGACTAGAAACTGCAATTAAATTGGAAAACAGACCAGATCAAAACAGAAGTGACCACACTCTTCTCTGGTCATCCAGACTCTCGTGTGTATACTTCTAACCCTTCACCCACCATTCCCTATTTTCCTTTTTGCACATTCTTATTTCCCATTAGATTAAATCATTCTGAGTAGTGACCAATCTTATTGCTTTCCAAACTCCAACATTTCTGATGGGGACAAAGTCCCTCATAAATAGAAAACGCTCTATAACAATTTGCTAATACAAGCTATGTACTTTATGCAATTACTGCTGGGGCCTTTCCTCAACATTTTGCATTAAGTATTCTTATCTGTATACTGAATAACAGGATACGATACTGAATAAACACCTTCACTGTTCAGACACTTTGAAGTAACTGCTATGGGTACTTGCCTTAAAATTATAGTTCTCTGGCTAAAAATGCAGATTTTAGTATATGTATGACCTGCTCACAAATTACCTATAAATTAAACTCCTGTCACATCTAGAATTTTGACAGCACCAACTCAAATGTAATAGCACTCTAATTTCAGTTCAGCCGTAGTTATCTTCCTTGCCAAAATACACCTTACTCAAGGGTGTTAAAAACTTTAGTGAGGTACTTTCTGCCCCAATCCGTAGTTGAGAGATTATTTCAAAAGTCACATTGTGTCAGGCTTACCTGTACAATTCCATTTACATGAAAACACATGACAAGTTCTGGCACGTTGCATATCAAGTTGTCCAACCAATAGTCAATTCCAGTTAGCACATTAATGGGTTTGTTGTTATCCCTAAAAACACATTTCTGGTGTTATTTGATTAATGAAGATGTTCCATTTCAAATCATCTGAGACTTACTTCCCTCATTAGAATATTGTAATCTGTTCTCCCTAGTTGGAGAATGCCATTTATGCTTCTCTTCTGATGAGACACACGTACGCAGCTCATGGGGTATGTTGTACTTAACATCTTCCCATAAACTCTGCTTGGACTCCTAATGGGTGTCCATAAGAGCTTTCAGGAGCAAAAGGAAGAACTATGACACAGATGGCTGGGAGCCACTGCACGCTCCTCATACAACCTGAAGTGAAGACTGACCAGCATACATCACAGTGCCCAAGTCAGAACTCACACAGGATGGACGATGTGAACACATACATACAACTGGAACGTTAAAAAATGCTACAAGTGAACAGGAAGCTGGTAAACCACCTTCTTAACTGGTTAAATAAGCTGTACTCCATTCTCACAAGTTGTAGATTCAGACCTAAGACTCAGTCAGTACAGCAGGTCTCTGACTCCACTACCAAGGACTAGAATGAAAAGCCAGCCACAGGGTTTTCAGCACTTGCTGAAACACTCCTTCTGTACTGTGGCCATTTCAACTGGTGGAGGAAGGAGGGAAGTGGGGAAAAAAAAAAAAACTAGAAAAAGGAAAGGATGCCAAAATAAGCAGGTGAAAGCAAGTTGGAACACGATTCTTGGACTATAAGTCTAGTTACCTGAGACGTAAGCTGACTGCTGGATATCGGCCGCCTCCAAAGATAGGCATGTTGGAACCAACTAACATGTGTATGTCTTCAAACGTCCATAAAATATTCCGAACAAAATCATTTTTAAGACCCTTTGATTTGAAATAAAATAGAAAGATTATGTAATAAACAGGGGATCTATAATCTCCCCCCACGATCCACAAAAAGACTAGAAGAAGGAAAAGACAAAGGAGAAAAGATAAATGAAGCCACAGAGCCAGAAGATCACAGAGATGTTTAGGAAGAGATTTTTAGGATCAAGTGGATTTTTTTTTCCCTATGAATTCCAATTTAAGACTAGCTCTTAGATGATGAAGTAGACTGGGGATGTGGTGTCTCGACTTGGACCCCACGGAGAGCATACCTGACTGTTCTCCCCGTCATTGAATAAAGGAGTCAGGTTTTGTTCTTTAGGCGCTGAGGCAACATGCCCCACTATGTATGAGGGTTCAAGAGGCTCACTTCCCTGTGAAAAGTGCAAGGACAGGAGTGATTCTGCTGTCGTAACTTCTTACAAAAGGCCTACTGTTAAAAAGAGTATCACCGACACGTCAAGGCATACAGCTCAAACCTGCTCTTGTAAATTACAGCTGATACGAATCATTACCTCTCCTCACGGGGTGCATACTTCAGTTTCTAATTGTCAGTCACTGTAATAAGCTAAACACGTTCAGATCTTACTCAAATCAAGACTAAAGATTTAAGCTTTCCAAGCATTTTCCCTCTTTTTTGGGGTGAATTGGAACAGCACTGCTCTAAGCCTATTCTATCCCTACTGGATTAAAAATTTCCTAAGAAAACTCAGCCATATTTTTATGACACTGGTAATCAGAACAGTCCCGAGTTTCACACATCCTAATGTGTTTTTCGCAGAAGTCTAGTCTCTGGGGTGACTAATTCCCAGAGTCAGATCTGAAAAACACTGTTTACAAGGATTCGCTTTTGAGGAGTAACAATGCTTATTACAATAAAAGGCTCTTGAGAGGTCCTGCACTGGAAAAACATACATGGCCTCTATATACTCCACTACTCCCAAACCTATTTGATCTTGTAACACTTTTTATTCTTATTACAGATTATTCTTATCATTCTTATAATTATTCTTATTATTATCTGTGGAATGTGTTCTGGAAAACACATAGGAAGCGGAACCTCTGACGTAGTAAAAGCAGTCCACTGATTTTCCAACCATTAGGGCAGCTGCCATTAAAAACCATTAAGAAACATTAAACCAAGATGAGCAAGCATGTGTGTATATCTGAGCATGTGTGTGTGTTGCTTATTCCCATTTGTGTGCTAATAAGCTTAGCACCAGTTTTCAAAGAAAGTAGATATGAAGCATATGAAAGTAGCTATGAAGTGGGAGATCTCCAGTGCATTTGCATGTCTTCACAAAGGTCCTTAAAGAATGTCAAACATGTACTGTATTGTTTATTTATACAGACAAGTTATCGACCTATGGATAAATTCCAAAAATTATATTTGCCACGTATTGCCTTAGTGAGATTTATAGGTTTCTATGTTATAATGTTCTTAAAATTTTGGCTCCAAGGCCAAACCAGAGAACTATTTAAACTCTATTACTGTTTAACATGGGCCTCAAACTTGCCGATACAGTCTTGGGAGCAAGAATTCATGAAGTGAAGTTTAGAGATTTATATATGTCACCGAAAGCATTCTGTAAAAGATTATTTGTAGGCAAGGTAGCTCTGCTTAGGGATATGCCATTGCCCAGACAACTTGACTGCTCGTAGGGCCCTTCTAAATGTGTGGAATATACAGACACAGTGGAGTACTGCTGTGGGAACAGGCCTCTGATCAGAAAGACCAGGGTTTAAATCCTAGCTTGAACTTCACCAGCTGTGTGACCACAGACAAACATCTACTTTTTACGAGCTTTATTTATTTATTTGTAAAACGATACCATCAACATAATACATATGCAGCTAAAAGGATGAAAAATACACACACCATACATGGCATAAAATATGTGGCATAAGAGGCATTAAATAGATTCCAGGTCACTTCTTCCACAGGCAAGTCCATAGATTCTCAAAAGCCTCCAAAGTTTTTCAGAGTAACCTTTAAAGGACAGAATGATAAGGCTGATACAGGGGAGATGGGCAGCAGGAGACTAGAATTTTCATCATGTGGTCTTTTTATAATGCGTGTGTTTTGAAGTCAAGGAATACTAAATAATTTTTTAAAAACTCCTTCAGTAAAGGATAATCACATATTGTTGCTGTTGGCCAGTCACTGAGTCATGTCTAACTCTTTGCAAGCCCATGGACTAGCATGGACTAGCTCATGCAAGCCCATGGACTAGCTCACCAGACTCCTCAGTCCTCCTCTATCTCCCAGAATTTGCTCAAATTCATGTCCACTGAGTCGGTGATGCTATCTAACCATATAATCAAATACAGAAAAGTACATAAATTATACAGAATACAGTATAATGACTAATTAGAAAACAAATTATCCATGAAACCACCACCCAAGTCATGACAAAGGACCCTGCCAGCACCCATGTCCCTTCTCATTTCTATTAATAACGTCCCTACCTCTCGGGTTATCACGATGTGGGCTTGGATGCTAGTTACTCCCCTAGTCTTCCTTACAGTTTTCCCAACTCTGGAAAAACATAAAGTTCACTACACAGTTCAATGAGGCATATCTATCTGAAAAAATTTACGAAACTAAAATCAGGTTAAAGGTATTTTGTCTCCTATGACCTTATAATTTGCAAGGATAGAAACTAATAATGAACGTTCAGTGTGTGAGAGCACACAGTCAGAGGAGAAAGGCAATTTAGCAAGTTATCTCAAGCTTGTCAATTTTCCTAAAAAAAAAAACATGCACCATTTACATCTATGAAGTTACCTGACAGACACAATAAGGACAAAAACAAATGAACAGTAAGAAGAAACCAAGAATATAAGAGATAAAAGAGGTCACAGTCCATTCTCTCCTCTTTCTAAATGCTTTATAACATTAATGTAGGTTAAGTCTTAGCAACTCCACTGAGAAAATGTGCAGATCTATTTCAGGCCTAACAAATCCGACTGAGAGTTAAGGTAGGAGGCTAGTATTTAAATTACACAGACCTGTGAGTCTCTTAGGTCTGAAAGGAACTTAATATTTAATATCTGAAAGGAACTTAATATTTCCACAGTTTAAATACACCATATCTCCTTATGACTACGAGGAGATAAAACACTACTGATAAACATATTAATAAGCTATTTTAAATGTGGTAAAACTTTTAAAAATATCTTTGAATTATTTCTTGAAAAAAGTCTGATCTAGCCATCCATAATAACCCTTGTAAATTCCATACTGAAAAACTGAAAAAAGGACTTTTTGTACCTGTGAAGACATAAATTGATAGAATATGTTTTATTCCTATTTGTCTATTTTTTATTGATGGGATAATTGGCTTTGTCTCCTTAAATGATTTTGCTGAATTAGCATCTAAGCAATGTCCAACCTGACTGGAAGCACTGGGGTCTTCAGAGACTGAAGAAGGCATTTCAAAGGGGGCGGGCCACGAAGCCTCATCTGAATCGTTGGTCTGATCAGAGCTGGATGACTCCTGCTGTTCTGTGGCAGATGGGACAGGCTGAGCAGCTCCATCGCCATTGATACTGGCCAAATCAGAAGCAAAAAAACACCACACTGTTACTTAAGTTAACTTTATGTAACAGCCCACCAGTTTTAAAAAACTAGATTCTATAACCAAGCATAAATCTTATTTAAAAAAGGAATACAGGACAAATGTCAACAATAACAGCAGCCAAACTTAAATTACTTTTACTGGCTTCAAATTAAGTTTTATATCAGATTTTCATTTTTTCTCTTCAGATAAAAATAAACAAATAGCTAAGTACCTGTAATACAAAAACTTCGAAAGAATAGCCTTCTGATACCAGTGTTCTTTGCTTTTTTTCTTCCTCTGCCACTTCTGATCAATAAGTCTTTGATAAAACTCTTTTAACCATGTCCAATCACCAGTCTGGTAACATAAGAAATTGAACGCACAAAGCATTAAAATTATCTGTGTGTTTATAAGCTGCAAGGAGGCAGGGCTGTGATTCTCAAGACCCTGCCCAGTGGCTAACACATACAGACTGAACTGAACTGTGATCTTTACAAATAGAAAAACATTTACTATAAATGTCTGTTTGAATCACTGTAACTTCTTTTCCTTTATCAAAGCATTGCAAGAATATTCTCTAAGAGTAGCCTATGGGAGCGAGTGGCAAGACCATGAACTATTTGCAATCAAGAACTATTTGTAACAACATGGTAAATACAGAAATGTAGAGTCAGCTTTCAGAATCTGCAGCATTATTATATCTTCAATAATGTGACTTCCCTCGTAGTTCAGTTAGTAAAGAATCCACCTGCAATGCAGGAGACCCGGGTTTGATTCCTAGGTTGGGAAGATCCCCTGGAGAAGGAAATGGCAACCCACTCCAGTATTCTTGCCTGGGAAATCCCATGGACAGGGGATCTCGCAGGTTACAGTCCATGGGATCACAAGAGTCGAACACGACTTAGTGACTAAACCACCACCACAAAAAAAATGGTGGAGAATAGTCATTTACCACACACAGTTTGAAAAGCTCTGCTTAAAGAGAACCAATTAATTCTAACATAACTATATATTCAGAGGAATAATTTTTTAAACATTTTTCACATTTCCTGGGAGCCATGTTTCATGACAATCTCTTTAATACAGACATGAAAGGATTTTTCAAAAATTTAACCAGTCCCTTAAACTTCATATATTTCGTAACTTTCTCCACTTCACCCTTTTACTTATAAGAATTCTGGCTGCTGGTATCAGTGAAATAAGTTTCTCTACTGTTCTCTTCTCTAACTTTTTCTTTATTAAAGCTTTTTAATCTTCAGCTAAACTTTTCATTTCTTGGTTGAAGCACTCAACCACGTTTTCACTTTGTCCTTTCTTTGAAACAAAATCACATTTCTAGTGCCCATCAGTTGTTAAAACAGTGCTTTTCTCGTTATTTCTCAAGAATTACCTGAGATGATCTCATAAAGAGTTCCTGGATATCTAACTCGTCTAACAAGAGAGTCCTTCCTATACGGTGCACGGCCATGCTCACATGTGATTTGCTGTAGGGAATCTTCAGAAGCTTTTTTATGTTCTTAAAAAATATAAAAGGAAAAACAGTTTAGAAACACCTTTGCGGTATGATCTGGAATCTTTCAAATTTAACTTCACTCAGTTTTAAAGCATAATAAACCTTATTTCCTTAAGTTCATAGAAACTGTACCTTAAGGAGCTACCTACAAACACATGGAAGACAGAGCTTAAAACCAGAATCACTTACACTTTACTAGTCTCCCTGTGTTAATGTAAATGACAAAGACTTCCTTTAACATGATGGAATTTCATAAAGTATATACAGGTCACACTGTTGCACTGACCCAAGCTTTTAGCATCTCAGAAAACACTGGCCAACTAAGCATCAACAGATTTTACTACAAGTATCATATTTAATTCTCAACCAGCAACATTATATAACCCAACACTGTAACTGCTATCATCAAAACTGCTATCATTAAAATACAGCCATCAATACCACTGCCAGTATTTTGTGAGTGATTCCCTCCTCTTCGAGGAATGATGCAGTGAACAGTGTTACTTTAATAAAAAAGGTGTTCAATAATCAGACAGTTGTAGCTTATTTCATCAATAATTTTTCCAGGCTGCAGAACAGAGCAGACTATAAATCCCCAGCACAAACATCCCAATTATAGTCACAAAGAGGACACTTACTTCAGAGTCAGAGACAACATCCACATCGTTGCCCACTGAATCAATAAAGTCGTATGCCATCCCAAAACTAATGGAGAAAACAAAGGCCACAAAAATCACGTTCGTGGTGGGGCAGGTGTTGTTACAACAGAATACTGTATTTCAGCACTTCTTAGATACACATTTTCTACACTCTAACATCTCTGAAAACAGTATGCCTATCACCATTACAGTTGGCTAGTTTTTCCTTCTCAGTGGTACATAAAATAATGGGGTCACTTAAGAGATACAGAAAACAAGACTGTGGTTGCCATGAAGGAGTGCAGTTGGGGAGGGACAGATTGGAGTTTAGGATTAACAGATACAAACTATTATATACAGGATGGATAAACAACAAGGCCCTACTGTATAGCACAAGGGACTATATTCAATACTCTGTGATAAACCGTAATTGAAAAGAATATATATATGTATATATACGTATAACTGAATCATTGCTCTACACCAGAAACCAACACATTATAAGCTAACCATACTTTTAAAAATTTTGTTAAAACAAAAATAATGGGGCAACTTAAAATCAGTGGCATCTTAAATTTGATACAAGACAGAAATACAATAATAACAGAAGCAATAACAGAAAATATTTAGGATAAAAACAATTACAATCATTTTTATTTTTGTAGTCATGAAATCTAAAAAAATATGCAATAGAAAACAGTCAGTTTGAGTTATTCTTTTTAGATGGGGAGACAAGAAAAACAACAACAGAAACATTTAGAAGGATTTTAGTCTCTGGGATCATGTTCCCAGTGATATACACTAGTACCGTTTTAAAACATGTATGAGAACAAAATGCACACAACACGAATTCAACCAGAAGGAGAAACAATAGCTCACTGAGCACCAAAGTCGTGCCAGGTGCCACATGAGGCACATCTATAATCTGCAAATATGAAAAGGAGCTGCTGTCACCATTTTTCAGTGAGGAGGCGGCAGAGTCAGAACACTTATTTAGTACTGACTCACTTCAAAGTATGCTGATGATTTACCACGTGGGCTAGGCAAGCTCTTAACCTTTCCAAGCCTCACTTTTCTGCAGGAAAGTTAACACCACCAAATTCAAAAGGTTGTTGACAGAATGAAACGAGATAAGCACATAAAGTACTCAGCAGTGTCTATACACTGTCAATATAATTATCAGCCAAATCACTTTATAACATTTAATTCTGCTTTATTAAGCCATTTTTCTAAAAGAAGACAAGAAAACTATTTGCAATTTTTTTTCTAGTATAAATAATGCTACATACAAGCAACATTTTGCAAACATAACTTTTACCTCCTGAGGCATTAGGATAATTTCCAAATCACTGGCACATAAGCTATTATTTATGGCTCCTGCTGTATGTTATGTGGAAATACTTTAGGTTCAATCACTAAGAGGGAAAAAGGGAACCCCCCCCACATTAAAAGGTCGACAAGAATATGGACATCAGTACATTCTGCTCTGTAAGACCCAGGCCTCTTTCTCAACCTTAAATACCACCAGCAGAATTTCCAGCAAGTGTCAAAGTCAAGGGTATATATTTAAACATGCTGTGTTTTTACATCACTGTGTCAGACCAGACAATCCACCACCATTTAATGAAAAATTCCACAGGACAGGTTAGACAGTTTTAAGGGTTTCCCCCCTGAGACTCCATATTCACATATTCAAAAAGTATGAAAACTGGCTAAAATGAAAATAGCTAATTGAATTTTAGTGGTCAAAATTCACCTTTGTTAATAACATGATGCAGACTTGAAAGAAGCATATACAATTGATATCTTCATATTTTAACAGAATCCTATTATTGTGAAAAAGCACAATGAAAGTCAAATATAATCTTTTTCTAAAGTGAAGTCTTGGCATGTTGATGAGCATTATAAATTACGCTGAAAAGCCAAGTCTTAAGAGTTTTAAGGTTTTTAAGGAGGGTTGAGGAACAGGTAAAAATGCCATTAATATTTACCTGGAAAATGGCTTGCTTTTCCTACTATTGCCAAGAATGGTAGTTCCTGCCGGTCCTAGCTTGGCACTCTCTCGTAACCAGTTGGCAGGTGGGAGTTTCAAGTCTGTTTTCTCTTCGAGGCGTGCAAATGCCGTCCGAGGAGGGGCAGAAGAGTATTTCACCACAGCTCGGCTCTTCACTTCATTACCTCCGAGAAATAAAGCTGATCCCTGATTAACATGTTAAATGAAACTTTAATGTACATTACTAGGAATAAAAAAAAAAATCTCATCTTAATAATAATAAAACCCTACCACATCAGGCTTACAAGAATATGCTACATGTTACCAGCAGCAGTTGATAAATGGGAGCATAAATTTGTACAATTTACATAGCTCTTTTTCACATAATTTCAAAGAATAAAGATGAGTCAAGGAGTCTCATGGTTATGGTTATTAGCTAGGAAACAGGCCAATCAAACTGTCTTTTAAAACATTCATAAGGGCAGAAGCAGAAACCAGGGAGTAAACAGCATCATAGTAACTAAACACAAAATGTAATAAAACCTGTGTTCAACATTAAACATGTATTTTAATTTCAATAGAATGCATCATTTAGGAAGCGGTTTGTGGTACTATCTGGGCCTTCTTCATTTTTAAGTGTTTAGTAATTGATTGGTCAGTCTATCACACAAGTACTCTGAATGTCTTAACTTCACAGCAAGGCAAGTCACTGGGGGATCTGCACAGAATTCACCCGCACACCTCCAAGAAAGCTCAGGGTCTGAGTTAACTCTTCCCACCTTCTCTCACACAGTCCCTTTTCAGCCAGGCAACCAGTTTGCGCCCTTCAAATATTAGCTCAGTCCCATCTCAGTGAGCGCACTCTCTGTTCCCCTCCAGCTCTGCAAGGCTGGGTCAGTTTTGGAGCCACGTGTGGTGTTGGAGAAGACTCTCAAGAGTCCCTTGGGACTGCAAGGAGATCCAACCAGTCCATTCCAAAAGGAAATCAGCTCTGAATATTCATTGGAAGGACTGATGCTGAAGCTGAAACTCCAATACTCTAGCCACCTGATAAGAAGAACTGACTCATTGGAAAAGACCGTGATGCTGGGAAAGATTGAAGGTGGGAGGAGAAGGGGACGACTGAGGATGAGATGGTTGGATGGCATCACCAACTCCACGGACAGGAGTTTGAGCAAACTCCGGGAGTTGGTGATGCACAGGGAGGCCTGGGGTGCTGCAGTCCACGGGGTCGCAGAGTCGGACAGGACTGAGCGACTGAACTGAACTGATTCCTACCTGCGCTCCTCGAGAGAAGGGATCGTGTCAAACTCACCTGTGGGCTAGCATGGACTGGGAAGCAGGGTCGCTTGGACACGCATGACTTCACGGTAAATATGTGAGTCGACGGGCACACGGACTTTGTTTCCTCAGGGGGCCCGTCGGGGAGGCGTGGTGAAGGCTCCACCAGACGCCGGGCACCGTAACATCCCTCCCGGGCCGAGCCGACCCGCGGACCCCCGCAGGTCCCGCCCCACGGAGGACTCACCTGTGCAGAAGGTTCCTCAGACTCCCCTTGGGACAGGAGGCTGAGCCCTCCCCGAGCAGCGGCCCCGGCCGGCGGAGCCTCGGTCCCGGCCTCCTTAGAGTCCGCCATCACCACGTTCCAGGGGAGGCCAGGCGAAGCTCGACCCGAGGAGCCGAGACGGATACCCGGGGCCCAGCGGCGCCGCCGCAGACAGCGGAGCGAGCGCTAGCAAGGCCCCGCACTTCCGGCCTCTGACAGGAAGAACGAGCGCGGACGCGCTCAAATCTCGCGAGCTCTGTGCCAGAGGCCCGGCCCCGCCTCCCCCGGTGGCGGCCACCTTCGCGGAGGCGGTAGGGGTGGGGGCGGGAGCTGTAGTGCGCCTGCGCCTGTCAAAGGCACTGCAGAAACTACGTCTCGCGGTACTCTGACTCCCAGGCTCCACCCCTTGCACGCCCGTCCTCTTTGTTGGCAAACAGTCCTCGGGACTTGGGCTCGGGGTAGGGTCGCGGTCTCCCCGGCCCCTGTCTGCGTTTGGGCGGGAAACAGCTGCCGTAGGTGTAACCAGCGGCTCCTGTTACGTAGAGCAGTGTAGCGGTAACCCTCTTCCCTCCGGAGCTCCCAGTGCGCCCCACCCCTCGGCTTCCCGGCGGGCTCTCAGGCCCGGGAAGGGAAGGACGTGCCCAGGTGAGGGGCGGTCCACAGAGTCAGGGCCTCCTAGACACGGCGTCCTGTCCGCGCATCACAATGCGTGCATGGGCCTCGCAGGCCTGAGTGCGGGGAGAGGGTCGTAGAGGAGGCCCTCCGCCTTTGCTGAGGGGAGGAGATGCGTTTCAGAGGAGGTGGCACCCACCACCCTTAACCCCCGCCAAAGGTGCAGTTTGCTGCTTAGTGACTTAGCGGAGCATTTACGGAGAGCCCCCTTACTTATCGCGCCGCAGGGATCTCAGTTCTGTTCAGTCGCTCAGTCGTGTCCGACTCTTTGCCACCCCGTGGACTGCAGCACCCCAGGCCTCCCTGTCCATCACCAACTCCCGGAGCCTACTCAAACTCCCGTCCATGGAGTTGCTGATGCCATCCAACCATCTCATTCTCAGTCGTCCCCTTCTCCCACCTTCAATCAGGGTCTTTTCCAATGAGTCAGGTCTAAGCATCAGGTGGCTAAAGTACTGCGAGTTTCAGCATCAGTCCTTCCAATGAATATTCAGGACTGATTTCCTTAAGGATCTAGGGATCTAGCAAAGGGTATTGTAGTGGTTCAGGGCCTTCTTCAGTCTGAAAAGGCCCAGGAGACACCTGGGGTTTTAGTTGGCATGCAGACCCTGATTAAGTTGGTCTGGAAGTAGCCTGAGATTCGGAATCTCTACCAAATCCCCAGGAGATAACGCCAGTGCCTTGAGCTGCAAAAAGGTGGAGAAACAGCAAAACCAAGTTTGAAGGTGCAGGGGCCCTCTTAGCCTCTGAGCCAACACTCAATATGGTGATGGTTTAGTCACTTTAGTCTTGTCTGACTTGGCGACCCCATAGACTGTAGCCTGCCAGGCTCTTGTGTCCATGGGATTCTCCAGGCGAGAACACTGGAGTGGGTTGCAGTTTCATCCTCCAGGGGATCTTCCCAACCCAGAAATTGAATCCAGGTCTCCTGCATTGTGGGCAGATTCTTTACCAACTGAGCTACGAAGGAACACTCAATATCTATACTATCAAATGTGGTTAAATGGAGCTACAGCCTTCCTTAAAATGTCTGTTGTATTTTGCAGTAAAACGTTGGAAGTGGTTTTAAAAAATTAGTTTTGCCTTTGCAATTATTTGTCAGTTTGTAATTTACATCAGGTGCTGATAAGGCACTAATTATCTGCAGATTTAGAAGTCCTTGTGTCTGTTAGCAAACAATTTACAAATTGTTTTCAATTATAACAAAACATTTTTATGAATTAAACATAACTGAATTGTATAGTACATTTTGTAGAACCTTAAATCAATGTGTATTGGTTTTGATATTTATAATTTTCTGTTTGGATTTTGCAGTCACTGCTTTGTGTTTTTGCAGGTAATGCGTTGTTGTTTTACATTGTAAGTTGAATGCAAATGTTTAACATTAGAATGGTTAAGTCTACTTTTGGTACATAATACCATTAACTTGTGCAACAATTCACTAATTTTTCAAGAACTTGTAAACTCCACAGGCTCTGTTAAAAGTGCCTGTACTATAAAATTGTGCATGATGTTAAGTGAGAAAAAGAATTTAAAGCACACCTGTGATAAGATCTTGGATTTTACAAACATATCTGTGTCAGTGTCAATAAAAATGTATCTCTGAGGGGTAAAATGAAATGACTTAATATTCTTTAAAGCTTCATTTTCCTATTTTTCTTTCCTATTATGCATTACTTTATAGTAAAACATCATTTCATTAAGCTTTTATAAATACATAATTTATCTTCTAATGATCCTTAAATTCTGTTGTTTTATTATATAGGTCTGTGTTTGTAAGAAGGGATTTCCTGCTGCTGCTGCTGCTCGCTTCAGTCGTGTCCGACTCTGTGCAACCCCATAGACGGCAGCCCACCCGGCTCCCCTGTCCCTGGGATTCTCCAGGCAAGAACACTGGAGTAGGTTGCCATTTCCTTCTCCAATGCGTGAAAGTGAAAGTGAAGTCGCTCAGTCGTGTCTGACTCTTAGCGACCCCATGGACTGCTGCCTACCAGACTCCTCCGTCCATGGGATTTTCCAGGCAAGAGTACTGGAGTGGGGTGCCATTGCCTTCTCCGGGATTTCCTGAGGTAACTGTAATTCTTTCTTTAAGACTCACATATATTGCATGCCTCTTGAGAACTACCCTGGAGAAGGGAAAGGCTACCCACTCCAGTATTCTTGCCTGGAGAATCCCCATGGACAGAGGAGCTTGGCAGACTTCAGTCCATGGGGTCGCAAAACGACTGAGCGACTAAGTACTTGAGAGCTAAGTGCCTGAACCCTTGTTGGTGATGCCTAGGGAGAAAATGCGCTGGAAACAGCCTGTGAAAAGGCAAAGAATCAAACAGAGAGAGCCAGGAACTCAGCAGAGAGAGAGTCAGCAGCAGAGGGGACCATGAGAGCCGGCTTTGGGCTGGGGGAACTGAGGATGCCCAGGAACTGTTTGTGGAGGGAAACCTGAGGAGGGAACCAGGTTTCTGGGGTCTCTTAACAGGGCAGGACTAGAGAGGTTTAGGTACTAAAGGAGGAGGATCACTGATGGCTGGTTCTAAGTGCTTATTATTTTCTTTTCCCTCTTCGAAAATGTTTATGTGCTTTGGGTTTAAGTTATTATCGCTTTTAATGTGTGTGATTGAAATATAATGTGGGAAAAGCTGGACCATAACTTCCAGAACGCGACATTTTGGGACATGTACGTTCATTGTTATGTTTTCCCAGTGTCTGCCCTCCCCTCCTTTCCTGCCCCTAGCGGCCAGCTCCTCCAAGTATGCTTCATCCTCTGTGGGCTGCTCTCTGCCCTGCAGGAGCTGCATCCTGGACCTTGTAACAAGTCCCCGCTCTCACCTGTTTACCTGCCTCCCCAGTGCCTGATGCCATCACCACTTAAGAGGCGTTGCTGCTTCAGCGAGTTGTCCCATAAATCCGTGTCTGCTGGTGATTTTCGTTTGCCTGAAATACCTTTCCTTTCCTCACCTGGCTAATTTATTCCGAAAGACTCTGTGTCGCATGTGTCTAATAAGTCTCTCCTGACACCTCGCTCGCTCTCCCCATTTCATGGGGTTTGTTCCTGAAACTTGTATGCAGCTTTATCTGGCACTTACCCCTTTACAGAAAAATTGTTATTTTTGTCATTTCTTTTAGTCACTAGGTCGTGTCCAACTCTTTGCGACCCCATGGACTGTAGCCTACCAGGCTTCTCTGTCCATGGAAGTCTCCAGGCAAGAATACTGGAGTGGGTTGCCATTTTCTCCTCCAGGGGATCTTCCCAACCCAGGGATTAAACCCTGCGTTGGCAGACAGATTCTATACCACTGAACCACTAGGGAAGCCTATAGAAAAATTAATTATTTATATCTGCCTCCCTTGCTGACTGAGCTCCTCAATAATGTCCTGTCTGATCATCTCTGTTTTACCAATACCAGAACAGCATCAGCCCACGAAAGTGTTTTAGCCGTTAAGCTAATGCAGATCAAATGACTGGTGCCAACAGGCTTTTAAAACGCTTATCGAAATGTTTCAGACATAAAAACCTTGTTGGCTCCAAGATATATATAATCTCACAGAAAAAAGCTAAAAATGTTAATGAATGTGTGTCTCCAATATATTGCAGTGTCAATGTCCTTAATTACTAAAGTTAGTAGTCACACAGTTTGTTCCATTCTAGAATAATTGGTACATTAGATTTTTTCTGCTTACAAAAATCCTCCCGGCCCATATGATGATTTCAGAGACATGTCAGTCAATCATAAACTCATTTAGTTACTTGTGGGACACAGTATTTACCAACACAAAATTAGAAAATTTTCACCAGGTGTTTACAGTTATATGTAAGGCAGGTATGCCTATGGCCCTCGGAATTCCTGAACAGCTGTGCCTACACAGTAAAATTCCAGGGAGACTGGGGCTTGGGCCCTTCTGTTTGCCAAGGGCCCCTCCACGACCTAGTGTCCTACACCTCCGCAGCCTCAGTGTCCGTTGCCTGCTGGACCTTGGAAGGCCCTGATTTTCTGACTTCCACTCCTGGACTTTGAGCTGGAAGAGAGATTTGAGATGTCTGAGTCAGTCTCATTCCTCTTTAGATGAGAGCAATGCCATCCAGAAAGGAGAATAGAATTGACCCATTGAACATCATACAAAGCTAGTGTAAATAGCAACGGCAGGTCTCTGAGTACTAGTTAGTACTGTTAGCCTTTTAAAAAGTTAAATTGCAAACACCAGCCAGTGGAACGTTAATTTGCTTTAGAATCACCTGAGGAACTTGTTAAGTGAGCAGATCCTTTACCGTCTTCAGATTCTAAGATGGTATCACTGGGGCAGTGCTGAGCAGTCTGTGTTTTTACTGAGTTACTAGTGTCTGACCACCTTGCCCTGCAGACCACACCTTAGAACAGTGATCTCCTAAGATAATTTCCTGGGGTGCAGGAAAAACTATGGCTTCCGGTTTTTGTTTTTTTTTTAATCCGAAAAGTAAGGGCAAACAATTCCAAGGACAGAGGAGCCTGGCAGGCTACAGTCCATGGGGACACAAAGAGTCAGACATGACAGCAACTATCACTCATAAACCTTACTATTATGGGCTTCCCTGGTGGCTAGTGGTAAAGAATCCACTTGCCAATGCAGGAGATGAAGGTTTGATCCCTGGGTGGGGAAGATCTCCTGGAGAAGGAAATGGCACCCCATTCCAGCATTCTTGCCTTGGAAATCCCATGGACAGAGGAGCCTGGTAGGCTGTGGTCTATGGGGTCACAAAAGAGTCAAACATGACTTAGCAACTGGATAATAACAAAGCCTTACTATTAATATATTTAATAAACAAGTTGACCCAGTTGGTCTTCCTTGGGCTGTGGTCAGCTGCTGTATCAGTCCAGTAAAATTGGGTTTGCAGCCAAACCAAACAATCCCCAAACATCAGTGACTTACAACCCAGGATGTAAAACAAATTTCAGATAAACAGTGAAAAATAATTGGGGTGAGAATGCCCAAATATTTAGTAGGTAGGGGCGTCCTATGTGACGTTTGGGACATACTTTCTCTAGTCCAGGTAGTTTTTGCTCCAGGACCTGGGCAGATGAAGCAGCCTGGACCTGGAGCTCTGCCAGTGGGAGTGGCAGAGTAACAGAGACGCTGGTGAGCCATCAACTATCTCCTGAAGCACCTGCTCAGAAGTCACAGACATTACCGCCACTCACTTTTTTTGGCCAAAATGATACATTTTGGCAAGCTTAGCATCTGGGTGGAGGGAAAGACTAATGGTCCACTAAGGAGGGCCACTGGGTGTCCGTGGACCATTTTGCAGTCTACCATGCCGTATGGTGGCTTGGGCGGGCCACTTGATGCCATCCACATGGTAAAATTTGGTGACAAAACAAGGCCTTTAGGAGAGGCTTTTCAGAGTTTTGTGATAAGGTGAGGGGTGACCTCGAAAATCTCATGTACCACACAGAGAAGATCACAGAATTTATTGTGGAAAAATACTTAAAAATCAAGTTTGATGGTTTTTTTGGCAAAAAGTATTTCACATTTCCTCATCTTTTCCGTGATAACTGGTAGCTGTCATGAGGGTGCTGTAGGAGAGTTTCACAAAAACAAACAGACTTAACCTGTTCCTTCAAGATAACAGTGATGTTTTAACAATGAGTGAGAAAGTCATTGGTTTTCAAAAGAACTGAATCTCATTGAGAGAGCATTTTTGAAAATAGAGGTTTGCAAATCTTTCCAATGTTTGTGATTTTGTTGCTCACCCAGAGGGAGGATAAAGGGAGAAGGGAGGTGGGAGGGGGGTTCAGGAGGGGGAACTCATGTACACCGGGGCGGATTCATGTCAATGTATGGCAAAACCAACCAATATTGTAAAATAATTAGCCTCCAATAAAAAATAAATAAAATAAAAATAAAAAATAAAAAAACTAATACCTGCACAAAACTTACAAACTGAAGTTTCTCACGTCTTTAAAAATATCTCCCAGATGGAGAGTTTTGGGATCCACATTTTGATTGTTTTCTTTGATACTGCTAGTCGGCCCACTCACAACACACACACTGATCTCCTTGTCAGTCTGCAACTGATCTGTTTACCCCAAAATGTGCCTGTGAGAGTCACTGTCCCCAGCTGCCAGCAGGGTTTTCCTCTCTCCTCTCTTTTATACATCCTGTTTGTAATTGTGTTCCACAACAACAGTCCATTGACCTTTCTTCTTACGCACAAGTAAATGAAATGCACGTGAAGCAACTAGCTAAGCATATCTGAATTATTCCTTGACATTGTATAATTGTTTTTTAAAAGGAAGATTGATAGACTTCAGAGAAGCTGGAAGTTTAGCCAGATTTCAGTTAAAACCTTTGCATAACTTGTGGGTACAACTGAAATGAGCAGTTTGACTTGCTAAGACATGTGATTCTTCCTAGTTAGTTTACTTATCTCTTGAGATATTTTCAGGGATGACAGCCATTAAAGCCAAGTTTCAAAATAAACTGAACCTTAGGACACTTCAAATTGTTATGTCACAAAGTTTTCAGCCAAGAGTCACAAAAATAAACCTATCTGACCACTTCACTCTCTTTAAAAAAATGTTAGGGAGAACAGAACTATTAAATGGTTTGCAGTCACTAAGTAAAATTATTATTTTTTTAGACTTTGAACATTTTCTACTTTTGTTTTATGCTAATGTATTACTGCTAGTATATTATTTGCAAATAAACTTATATGCATATATGGGGGCCACATGTTCAGAATTTTTTTCAACTAATACAGTGTCAGTTCAGTCTGTTCAGTCGCTTAGTCGTGTCCGACTCTTTGCAACCCCATGAATCACAGCATGCCAGGCCTCCCTGTCCATCACCAACTCCCGGAGTTCACTCAAACTCATGTCCATCGAGTCGGTGATGCCATCCAGCCATCTCATTCTCTGTCGTCCCCTTCTCCTCCTGCCCCCAACCCCTCCCAGCATCAGAGTCTTTTGATAAGAAAATTTAGAGCCTTCCCTGACGGTCTAGTGCTTAGGACTCCAGACTTGCACTACAGGGGGCACAGGTTCAACCCCTGGTCAGGGAACTAAGATCTCACATACTGCCTGGCTTGGCAAAAAAAAAAAAGTGAGAGAAATCTACATTTAAAAAAGCTTATAGACCACTGCTTTTAGAACCAAAAATTGCATACTAGCTACTCTTTAGTTCAAGAACAGTTAGCAATCAAACAAGTATTTTCCTTTACACTTTAATTTGACCAGAGTAGAAAATTTTTAGAATATAAGATAATGCAAACCTTGTTGTGCAGTTGATCAGTGTAATAGCAAGGCTAACTCTTGGTTACAACTACAGGATACCTTATGTCATTATTCTTGATAATTATTTAATGGTTGTTCTGTAGACTAGTAACATTCTTGAAACTATTTGGAAATCATTGGAGGAGTTCCTTTTCCAGATACTCAGTGCACTCAGATTCATTCCCGAGCTATTAGCCTTGACTTCCAAATCCAGTGCAAGTGATCAGAGGGCCAGTTTTTCTCTGCTAGGTGTTACTTTCCCAGCAGAAATGTCCTCAGAGTCTTGATGAGTTTTATCCTCTGAAGATGATTATCACCTGAAATGAATCCTAGGAACAGTTCCGAAGTTACTAACAACTGCTCTCCAGGCCCCTCGTTGGTGGCCGGAGCACTGGTGGTGACTCATGCTGTGTGTGCACCTTGTGCGTGCTAAGTCCCTTCAGTTGTGTCCGACTGCGACCCTGTGGACTGTAGCCCACCAGGCTCCTCTGGCCATGGGCTTCTCCAGGCAGGAAACCAGGAGTGGGTTGCCATGCCCTCCTCCAGGCGATCTTCCCAATTCAGGGAATCAAACCTGCATCTCATATGTCTCCTGCACTGGCAGGCATGTTCTTTACCACTAGCGCCACCTGGGAAGCACCTTAAATAGAGGGTAGGAAGAGAATTCTTGAATGAACCTTCACGACAATCCCTCAGGCAGACCCCCGCCTTTCCAGTTAAGGGCTTGGCCTTTGTAGACCCTGTCGAATCATTTAGCCATTGCGCATTTCCAAGTGAGCATCCGGTGGAGAGAACGAAAGGAAGGCATTACTCAGTGCAGAAGTGTCTGGGGTCAAACCCACTGACTGGACGTTTTACTGAACGTTTCTGTACTGGCCTGCCTGTGGGCATTGAAGAAATCTATTTTACCTTCTCAGTGTAATACAGTCACTAGGCTGTACCCAGGATGGAATCCATTGCAGGAGAATGTTGGGCAGAATGTTAACTACTGGATGGACCATGGGTGTTACCTACATATGACAGTTTTTACATGTTTATTTACATTTTCTCTCTGGGAAATGAAGCCAGAATCCACAGATGTCATTACCCATCTGCACACTTTTGTTTACTACCCAGAAGGTGAGAATGTTGCATTTTAAAAGTATCTGGACTTTTGTTGTTTCTTATCACAAATGACTTGAGAAGCTCTGACCATTCACGGTTACCCTGAGTGGAAGTGCCAGTCAAGCCTGGCTTCCTGGAGTGCTCTGAGATTTGGGTACAAAAGGCATTTTGTAAGCACAGAGTGGAGAAGTATCAATTATATTCATTTGCTGCTGTGGCATTTCTGGATCTTCCTCTTGTCTGTCAACTTTGTGCAAAAGGACTGGCCTCATCTACATTACAAATATCTCTAATGGTCTGGAAGTAGCAGAGGGACTGCATAAGAGTGAGCTCTCCTGTTGGAGGGTCTCGGGCTGGTTTCTCCCCAATTACGGTTGGACATGATTGCTGTGGATGTCGTGCTTGGAAAGACCTAAGTATGAGATCAACACAGTGCTTTGTGCATATTGGCTGCAGTGAATGTATCTTATATGATTGCAGTGACTCATGGGAGAATCACAGCCACAGGGAAGACTTTCTGAGGGGTCATTTAGAGTGGAGCCGTTCTGGGCAGAGGGTGGTCAGTTCTCCACTGGCTTCTGGAGTGGAGAAATTTCCACCAACAAGATGGCCCTTGTGACCCATGGCAGCTCCTTTCTTTAGAGGCTCTGTTTGCTGTGATTTAAGAAACATCGAGGGCTTCCCTGGTGGCCCAGATGGTTAAGAATCTGCCTGCAATGCGAGAGACCCACGTTAGATCCCTGGACCAGGAAGATGCCCTGGAGGAGGAAATGGCAACCCACTCTAGTATTCTTGCCTGGAGAATCCCATGGACAGAGGAGCCTGGTGGGCTACAGTCCAGGGATTGCAGAGTCAGACACAACTGAGTGACTAACACACACACGAAATCAAGAACTTTCTGCCCCAGAAGTTCTCAGTGTGTGACATCACACACATGCATGAGGGTCTGCCAACTGTAGCAGTTGAAGTAGAGCCTGGCTCTGAGGGGCTCTCATGCCTACCTGGAGATGTTCTAGAACAGGGAGCATTAGTCAAGAGACTGAGCCTGGCTTGGTGTTACTTAGTCAAAGGTCTGTGTATGGGGGTGTGTAAATGAGTCGTGGGGGCCGCGTGCGGATACAAGCAGAGAGGTGCTTTGAGGGAAAGAATGCTGCCACCAGGAGGGATGGCTCTGAAAGAGACAGAGACCCGTATCCCAGACCCTTTTATACCTCCGCCCAGGGTCCCCTCTGAGTCTGCAAATCAGCTGCCGCTTCTCCTCCTCCTTTGCCGCCGCCTTCATATCTTCTCATCACAAACATTTCAAATCCATACCTAAGCAGTGCATGCATGCATGCTAAGTTGCTTCAGTCGTGTCCGACTCTTTGCAAGCCTATGAACTATAGCCCGCTGGGCTTCTCTGTCCATGGGATTCTCTAGGGAAAGATACTGAAGTGGGTTGCCATTTCCTCCTCGAGGGGATCTCCCTGACCCAGGGATCAAACCTATGTCTCCTATGTTTCTTGCATTGGCAGGTGGGTTCTTTACCACTAGCGCCACCTGGGAAGCCCATCCCTAAGCAGAAAGTGAAAGTGAAAGTCACTCAGTGGCGTCCGACTCTTTGTGACCTATGGACTATACAGTCCATGGAATTCTCCAGGCCAGAATACTGAAGTGGGTTGCCATTTCCTTCTCAGGGGATCTTCTCTACCCAGGGATCTAACCTACATCCCTGCATTGGCACTTTACCACTGAGCCACCTGAGAACTAGACAATACTCACTCCTAAGTAAGGGAAACCAATACTGGATTTTTATTATTTTTTGAAATTATTTTATTTTGGCCACACTACACAGCATGTGAAATCTTAGTTCCCTGAGAAGGAATTGAACCCACTCCCCCAGCATTGACAGCACAGAGTCTTAACCACTGGACCACCAGAGAATTTCCAAAACTGGATTTTTAGAGCGTGGCTAGGAAAAACAAACTCCAGACCACTTAGGAAACTGAAAGAAATCAAGATGGGCTTCATGGAGATTAGGCAGCAGAAGTAGTATGAGAAAACTCTGGGAGCTGCATGAAATAAAGTGGAGCCTGCTTCCACTAACCAGGCAATGCATTTTTAAAATTTATAAATGAGGTTTATAGTGAGTCCCCATTACATAAATTGTAAGTGTAACTGCAGTCTTTTTCTGCTGAGTTCTGAGAAAATATGTTTTTTTTGTCTCCACCAGTGAAATAAATACATGGACAGAAAATTCAAATCATTGCTTCCATGGAAGGGATTGCAAAGGAGATGGTGAGCTTTGGCAAAATATTCATGTTTTGTGAATGAAACAGAATAGAAACTTGATTTTTCAAAAGAATAAAATTTTCATTACAAATGTAGGACCATTTATGTTGGAAAATTCAAACAATAGCAAAGTACACAAAGGCAAGAAAATGTATTGTCCCACTACCCAAAGAACATAATTTGTAATATTTTGGTGTCATGTGATTTTGGAACATGTTTTCAATCCTGAATGACGTGAATCATTCACCGCTGCCCCCTCCCCCCCATTCATTGTGCTCTCAGGTTTTGGGGTTGGTAATTCTATCTCTGTTGACTTTCAGAGTCAGTTCACCTTTGAACTCTGACTGCAGATGAGAAAGGAGATTGTCTTGATATTAAATGAGAGGAAAGATTATTCTCAGATACGCACGAAACCAGCCCTAGGCTTGCTTTTTGATTTTTTGTTTTTTGTTTGTTTTGTTTGCAGGGCCTGGGGAAGACTGTAAATGGAGGCCTACATAGCATATGGCTAAATATCTAAGGTATATTTGTGCTAAGTCACTTCAGTCGTGTCCGACTCTGTGTGACCCTATGGACTGTAGCCCACCAGGCTCCTCCATCCATGGGAGTCTCCAGGCAAGAATACAGGAGTGGGTTGCCGTGCCCTCTCCCAGGGGGTCTTCCTGACCCAGGGATTGAACCTGCATCTCTCTTTTCCATCTCTTATATTAGCAAGCAGATTCTTTACTGCTACGGCCACCTGGGAAGCCCATCTAGGGTATGTATTAAGCCAACAGACTATTAAATCAAATCCATTCTGTCTTCCTTCCTTGACCGACTCACATTCGCGACAGCCACCTTTTGTTGTCCACTTAGTCGTGTCTGACTCTGTGACCCCACTGACCGCAGCACGCCAGGCTTCCCTGTCCGCCACCATCTCCCGGAGCTTGCTCAAACTCATTTCCATAGAGTCGGTGATGCCATCCAGCCATTTCATCCTCTGTCATCCCCTTCTCCTCCTATCTTCAATCTTTCCCAGCATCATGGTCTTTTCCAATGTCAGCTCTTGGCATGTAGCCAAAGTATCAAGCTTCAGCTTCCAATGAATATTCAGGACTGATTTCCTTTAGGATTGATTGGTCTGATCTCCTTGCAGTCCAGGGACTCTCAAGAGTCTTCTCCAACACCACAGTTCAAAAGCATCAATTCTTCGGCGCTCAACCTTCTTTATGGTCCAGCTCTCACATCCATACATGACTACTGAAAAAGCCATAGCTTTGACTGTATGGACCTTTGTTGGCAAAGTAATGTCTCTGATTTTTAATATGCTCTCTAGGTTTGTCATAGCTTTTCTTTCAAGGAGCAAGCATCTGTTAATTTCATGGCTGCAGTCACCATCTGCAGTGATTTTAGAGCCCAAGAAAATAGTTTCTCACTGTTTCCATTGTTTACCCATCTATTTGCCCCAAAGTGATGGGACTGGATGCCATAATCTTCGTTTTTTGAATGTTGAATTTTAAGCCAGTCTTTTCACTCTCCTCTTTCATCTTTATCAAGAGAATCTTTGCTTTCTGCCCTAAGGGTGGTGTCATCTGCATACCTGAGTTTATTGATATTTCTCCCAGCAATCTTGATTCCAGCTTGTGCTTCATCCAGCCCGGCATTTCTCATGATGTACTCTGCATGAAAGTTAAATAAACAGGGCAACAATATACAGGCTTGATGTATTCCTTTCCCAATTTTGAACCAGTCCATTGTTCCATGTCTGGTTCTAACTGTTGCTTCTTACCCTGCACACAGATTTCTCAGTAGACAGGTAAGTTGGTCTGATATTCCCATCTCTTGAAGAATTTTCCACAGTTTGTTGTGACCCTGACATAGTCAAGGCTTTAGCATGGTCAATGAAGTAGAAGTAGATGTTTTTCTGGAACAGCCACCACTTGGAATCTATTAAAATGTACTATTATCTGACCCTGCACAGAGGCCCTCTGGCCACCCCTTGGGCACAGGGATGAAAACACCAGGTTCTCTGGGAGCCAGGTCTGGGAAGCAGCCTGTGTGGGCCCTGAAGCAGGCTTGAAACCATTAGGGCAGGCTCCCTGGAGCTCCAGATGGACCTGTCTCCCTGCCAGAGGGAAGCCAGAGTGGGTACTCCTCTGGCCCGGAGTTGAGTGAATCATTCCATGGTTTTATGTACAGGTGGCATGCTGGGAACACAGAGGTGAGCGAATACAGTTTACTGGGGGCATGCAGAAACTTTCAAATATGTTCCCCACTAAAAGTGAATTTGCAACTATGAATTGACCCAGTTGGGAAAGTCAGAGAGAAGGTAACTTGGCAACAAGGGGAGAGAAGAGGATTCCAGGCAGCGGGAAAAGGCCAGGCAAAGGTATCAGTGGAGAGAGGCCCAGAAAGGTGGTGAGACTGGGACAGAAGCCCCAGGAGCTCAAGATGAGAGATGGGGCTGGGGAGGCAGGTAAGCACTGGCCAGGGGAGGGCGCTGCGACCTTGTTAAGAAATTTCTCAATGTCCTCGGCGAAGAGCTTTGGTGAGGGGAGATGAAGATACACCATCTTGAATTGGTCCAGGCTGGAATTGATGGCCCTTTGGACCAGTGGGGTGGTGATGGAGATGCAGAAAGGCAGACAGGCTCCAGGGAGACTTAGAAAGTACAATGGCCAGGACTTTGAGGGGACTGGATCAGTGGCAAGTAGGAAATAGGTATCAGGGTCACCTGCTGGATGAATGGGAGGGATGAGCTGGAATAACTAGAAAAGACAAGGCTGGAGAGGAGGTCATGAGCTGTCTCTGGGATGCATAGGTTTGCGGTACCTTTGGGATATCCAGGAGGGCCCTCAGCAGGCTGCAGGGTACACCACTCTAGCCGTAAAAAGGAACCAGGGCTGCAGACTTCGGTGTGGGAGTCATCTCTCCACGGAGGTGGTGAGCCAACCTTAACCTGAGGGTCAGGGTCTGGAGACCTGGATGTGATGTCTGGGGACACATTGCTTACCTGGTAGAAATTAAGCAACCCAAGCTTTCCAATGCAGAGGAGAACCTTAAGAAAGAAATCACCCTAGCAGTGAACTGTAATGAGAAGGAAAAATCTTCCAGCCACCTTGCTCATGACATTTGTTACTGTGAACAGGCCTGTCGTGCACAAATCACCTGCAGCACAAAGAGGATTACGGATGACTTGGTCATTGTCGCACGGAGTCTTTCTGTGCTTATGACTTTAAATCAGATTCTTGTTACTTGCACACCATTTTGCCGTGTGTATTTGTAAATATATCTTGCTGGCATATTTTATGCTCCAGTTAATTTAGTTGACATCTAATTTAGTTGACATATAAAAATAAAATCAATTTTCAGACAAAATACCCATAAAATAAGTGAAATGCGATAATAGGTTTCAAGAAATTAAAACGTAATATATTTAGACTTCTATTCTAAAGCAATCTGATCTAGATATTGCAGATGTAATTTTTTCCTGAATCTCTGTCAATTACACAATAATAAATGTTGCCACTATATATTCAGAAATTTATTGCTTGGAGAAGTTTGTCATGAAAAATGAAAAATTTTTGTTAATGTTTCCTTTAAAATGTCAAAAAAATTACAAATACAAATACAAACCCTAAACACAAATACTTTGTATGTTGATGTTCGACTGTAATTAAGCCACAACAATGATTATTACTTTGGATATAAACACTATCAAATTTTCATTGGGTGAATTCTTTTTTAATTAATGTTGTGTTATGTTCTGTTTATTACCCTTTTTGCTTATGTTTCCTGCCATTTTCCATTTGTCTGCTTGAATTTTCTTTTTAAATGGTGAGTTAGCAACTGATAATGTGTATTGATTTCAGCTTTGCTTCTAATTTACATTTTTATCTCTTTGGTAGATGTATTTGGCTTAATCATTTTATTTTTATAAGCAGTTGTACCATTTTTTAATTTAGCTAGATGATTAAATTTGGCTTTTAAAGAAAGTTTGTTTTAGAAACTGGTCCCCAAAGCAAATTAGCATTTGGCATTTCCAGCATGTCAAAGGGGCTGGTCTCTTGAAGATAACTAGACGCGTTAACACTAAAATTTTAAAAGCAGTTCATCATTTTGAAACCTCTGACTATAGAGAGGTGTATATTCCAGTAGGTGGTGCAAATCGACTCCATTTCGAATGGAAATGTAATTTAAAATTGTGATGCAACTGTTTTCACTGTGAAAGTAATAGTTCAACATGTTTTCTAACTGTAAACTTATTTCCCCCTATTTCTAAAGGAAGCTTGATGTCCTTTTTCAGCACTCATTTTTCTTGTGTTTTATTCCACAGGTACCTTTACGGTGATACGGGGACAGGGGAGCTGAGAGGGAAAATTGGGGGGGCTGCAAAAACCAGGGAGACCTGGTAAAAATTATAACACAGAGACAAGTTGTTTGCTTCCGTGCTTCAGTTCTGTAATGAAATGAGCATAATGCCAGTGTTACTGGAGTAGCTTTTATGCTCACACGATGAACGGAATGCCATGTTTCATCTTTCATAGAAATTGGGGGTGTTTCACGCCCAGGAATCTGATATTCTCACACCTAAGATATGTATATAAGCATACTTTTAAATTAATTTTTCACTCGTGTCACAGTAATACACTTGCACGAAGAAAGGCAGCAAAGTCAAATGATTAAGAGCCGTGATTCTGGAGCCAGCGTGCCTGGGCTGGATGCCCCCTCCCCGCCTCCCTGGATCTGTTTCCTTTTCTCTGAAACGTGGAACAGACTCCCAGTGCATAGTGATACGAGGATTAAATGAGCATATACAGAAAGTAAGTGAAGCAGGCCTGGAGCACAGTCAGCACTGCAGGAATGTTAACACTAGACTTTTTACAGTAAAACAGGGCAAGAGGAACTGTAATGCAAAGGAACAGTCTCTTGCCACACCCCTCCCATCCCCTTGTATCACTTCCTGGTGGCGAGCGGCTGCTGGTTTTTCTCCTGCTGGTTACCGGCAGAACTTCAAATAGGATTCTTTAAAAAAACGGATTTATTTATTTGGCTGTGCCAAGTCTTAACTGTGGCATGTGGGATCTTTAGTTCCAGCATGTGAACTCTTAGTTGGGGTGTGTGTGGGATCTAGTTCCCTGACCAGGGATCAAACCTGGGCCTCCTGCATTGGAAGCATGAAGTCTTCCCCACTGAACTACCAGGGAAGTCCCCCAATATTATTTGTATACAGATATTTCTTTTTATTTGTATACAGATATTATTTGTATACAGATAAAAAGAAATATCCTTTTTATCTATTTTTACATGTGCAATTCAGTGGCATTAAGCACATTGTTGGTGTTGTGGGACCATCACCACCATCCAGCTCCAGAATTTTTTACCTTCTCAAACGGAAGGTAAAAAGTGTGCACAGAGGGAAGCTCTGTGCTCTTTAAGCAATGGCTCTCCACTCTCCCGCCCCCAGCCCCTTATAATCTCTCTTTTATGTCTCTATGAATTAGCAGCAGCAGCAGCAGGTATCTCATATAAGTAGAATCATATTTGTCCTTTTGTAGCCAGCTTATGTCACTGAGCATAAACTCTTCAAAACTCATCCATGTTACAGCATGTGTCAGAATGTTCTTCCTGTTTAAGGCTGAATAATATTCCATTGTGTGTCCATGCCAAATTTTGTTTATCCATTTATCTTTTTGTGGACATTAGGTTGTTTTCTACCTTTGGGCAACTGCAAATGTGCCATGAACACGGGTATCTAAATACCCATCAGAGCCTTTGCTCTCAATTCTTTGGGGCAGATATCAGTTTTTTACGTTATCTTTTAATTTCCAGATATGTTAAATCAGACAGGTGGGGTCTTAATTATAACCAGCTCCCTCTCTTTCTACATACTCCCTATCCCTACCCCACACAGTTTTGATTAATAAAAAACCAGTGTTCTCTCTATTGTAACTTTACAAAGGTTGTCAGCTGCTGAACCAGACGTGCTCTAGTTCCTGGTTTGCTTTCTGGAATGCTTGCTTTTATTTTTTCTGGAGTTAACAGTGACATCAGCTTTACCTTTGCTCAGTTCTCCATGTACTGTCATCACTACATTATCTTTAATGCTCTGTGACACGTTTACCAATAACAAGCTCCACTGGGGCAGACACAGTTCTTTTTGTTTTGTTTTTCTTCCTTCTGCTGAAGCCTAGTATCCTCCTGCTCCTGTCTGGAGTGGGCTTTCCTTTGCACCAGGGCATCCTGTGGCTGTCTTTCTTTCTTCTGCTGCTTCCCTCATCCCATCTGTATTGTCTGAAGCACATTTTTCAGTGGTTTCCTGAGAAAAGGCACATGGGCTATAACACTGTTGAGTTCTTGCATGTGTTAAAAATAACCTGCAGACGAATGGATAAGAAAGCTGTGGTGCATAGACACAATGGAGTATCACTCAGCCATTAAAAAGAATGCATTTGAATCGGTTCTAATGAGGTGGATGAAACTGGAGCCTATTATACAGAGTGAAGTAAGTCAGAAAGAAAAACACCAATACAGCATACTAACGCATATATATGGAATTTAGAAAGATGGTAACAATGACCCTATATGTGAGACAGCAGAAGAGACACAGATGTATAAAACAGTCTTTTTGACTCTGTGGGAGAAGGCGAGGGTGGGATGATTTGGGAGAATGGCATTGAAACATGTATATTATTATATGTGAAACAGATCACCAGTCCAGGTTTGATGCATGAGACAGGGTGCTCAGGGCTGGTGCACTGGGATGACCCTGAGGGATGGGATGGGGAGGGAGGTTGGAGGGGGGTTCAGGATGGGGGACACATGTACACCCGTGGTTGATTCCTGTCAATATATGGCAAAAACCACTACAATATTGTAAAGTAATTAGCCTCCAATTAAATAAATTAAAAAATATACATTTGTTTTACCCTCCCTATTTGGGTAGATAGTTTGGCTGGGAATAGAAAGCTGGATTGAAAAATCACCAATTATCATAGAGGGCACCTTTGTTATTGGTTTTTCTTCAGTGCCGCTGCTGATAAATATTTATGCTACTTGAATTCTTGTTTCATCTTGAAAAATTTCAAGCCCACTATAAAAAAAACCCTGAAGAACAGAACAAAACACCTGAATACTCCACACCCAGCCTCATGATTCTCACTCCAGTACTCTTGCCTGGAAAATCCCATGGATGGAGGAGCCTGGTGGGCTGCCGTCCATGGGGTCGCTAAGAGTCAGACACGACTGAGCGACTTCACTTTCACTTTTCACTTTCACGCATTGGAGAAGGAAATGGCAACCCACTCCAGTGTTCTTGCCTGGAGAATCCCAGGGACGGCGGAGCCTGGTGGGCTGCCATCTATGGGGTCGTATAGAGTCGGACACGACTGAAGCGACTTAGCAGCAGCAGCAGCCTCACTATTGTTAACAATTTGCACATCAACTTCCCCTGAATTCATCTTTCTTCCTCCTGGTCAGTCAGTCCATCCATCCATCTAAATTTCTGTCTGTCTTTCTGAGTGCATATTCATATATATATCTGTAGGAGTATAATTTCTTTGTTGGATATTTGAAAGGTATAGGTGTCACAATGCTGCCATCCTAAATACTTCAGCACAGTTCTCAGAACATGGACATTCATCTGTATTTGCATAAAGTTCCCTGGTGACTCAGTCGGTAAAGAATCTGCCTGCAATGCAGGAGACCTGGGTTCAGTCCCTGGGTTGGGAAGATCTCCTGGAGAAGGAAATGGCAACCCACTCCAGTATAGTTGCCTGGTAAGTCCCATGGACAGAGGAGCCTGGTGGGCTACAATCCATGGGATTACAAGAGTAGGAAATGACTTAGTGACTAAACCACTATTATCACAGCAAGATATTCAACTCTGATAAAATAAAATCCAATATAGAGCCTGCATTTGAATTCCCCAATGGTCGCAAATCATCATTTATACATGCCTTGCTTCTTTGCTGACCCAGTCACATCACATGTGTCCATTGTAATAGACTGTTGGGGCCCTACCCGTGTCTTGAGACCATTCAGTGAGCTCTGGCCAACTTGCAACTGCCAGAAACTGCATCCCTGTGCAGGATCCCTGCATCCCTAATCTCTCTGGATTAACCATGAATTATCAGCCTCCCACTGACCTGCATTGTTAGTCCTGTGCTTCTTCACCTTCATGTCTCATGTCAAGGACGAGCCTCTGCTTGCCTGCTAGTGATGTCAGAATGAAGACAGGAGTAGATACTTGGCTAAATAGGGTGGGAAAGGGGCAAGGGTTTAATCCTTCCATCTATAGATTTTCATCCAGTTCTCTGCTTCCAGCCCCTGTTTTGCCCTGCCCCCACTTTCCAGAGTTTTTGTGTCTCCAGGTCTTGGGGTTCCCAGTTCTGTGTGTGTCACCTAGTTCGACTTCCTACTGGCGCCTGTGATGTAGGTGCTGCTACCTCGTTGCATCGGCTCCTGCTTCCCCATCTGTTTTGTATGTTCCAAAAAACATGCTGACCTTTTCTTTCCTCATTGTCTCTGCTTTAGTTCTCTTCATCCTTGTGGGCCTACACCTTTGAAAAGTTCCTTTATTGGTGGGATTCCAGAAGGAGAGGAAGTAGAAGCATGTGGTAAATTGGCCATGCTGATCCAGAAATTTGTCTGTAGCATATTTTTGATAATAATAATAAAAAAACCCTACTGTCTATTTAAGACTATTGAGCACCTGCCATGCACCTGTATGTGGGGGTCAGAGCAAGACCAGAGATGATTCCTGGGTTTATGGAGCTGATAGTCTAGAGGAGACAAGATAACCCATGACCCATTACCAGCTGTAATAGGAGCCTTGAAGGAAGGCTCAGGTTTCTACACTTTCCTGGGCAAACTGACTTGGTCTAGAGAACGTGATGTTTAAGATCTGAAGATGACTAGGAGTCATGGAGATGAAGGGGCAAGGTGGATGGGGGAAGAGCAGTTGCACAAAGGCCAGTGAGAACAGAGAGTGAGGTTTGCGGATGGAATGCAGAAAGGCAGGGAAAGACGGTGAGAGATGCCACCAGCGGCAAGGAGGCTTCGGACCTGGTAAAGGCTGCCTTTCTTCTCAGCATAATGGAGGCCTCTGATGGATTTTGAGAGTTGACATGGTCTGATTCAGGTTTTCAAAGCCCACAGGATGCAGGATGGCTTGGTGGGAAGGGCAGGGTATATGCAGGGATTCCTGGAAGGAGGAAGTCACTCAGTTGAGAAATAGTGTCAGTTACATCAGGGTGTTGGAAGCACACATTGAGAGAAGTGGATGGTTTAGAGAGATATGCCAGAACTCAGGGATGGCTTGGATCTGGGGAGCAGAGAAGAGAGTGGAACAAGTCTCCAGGGTGTGGAAATGAATGGATGGTGATCCTTTCACAGGGACCAGAAACTGCAAAATAACTAGATGTTAGAACTATCAGAAACAACTGAATTGTCCATCAACAGAAGAACAAGCAAGTGGATTGTCAGAGAGGCAGAGTTGGAGCAGCTATGACTTCAACCAACAGGAAAGCCAGAAAGTCAAGCAGACTAAGGAGAAAGAGCACGGATCATGATTTTAGAAAATAGGGTCAGGGTCATGGTCAAGGAATGGGTGATCAAGCAAAGGTCCTTCATACTATCTTGATCTCAGTTCTAAGAGGACAGGATTAGACAAGGGGGCTCAGGAGAAGGAAAATTCAAGGCTGTTGGGTAAGTTGCCTCTTTTAAATGTGATTACTCCATTTCCAAGGGAAGTTGGTTGTCCTTGGTGACCACAAGGAAGACATGGGTTGGCCGCCAACACAGGATTGTCCAGGTGGGTTGTACGTGACACCACTGGTCTGGAAGCAGGCTAGGCAGAGCCAAGTGGCTTCTACTCAGAAAGGAGCAGTGGGCTTCCATCAGATCTAGTGAGGAGCTGTGCTCTGAGTGGGTATTGAGCTGCCTCTCTGTTTAAGCCGCCCCCCAGGACCCCAGCTCCAGCGCCAACTTCAGCCCCATCCTGTTCCACCCTCTATCCGCCAGGCTTCAATGGGAAGCAGAGCTTGCTCCAGACAATTTAGCAGCAGTGCTTTATGACGGCACCGCTCACGGAGCTGTGGGCAGGCTGAGAGCCCACGTGGGAGGACAAGGCTTCACCTCCACCCGTGGGGGACTGAAGGGCCATGGGGTGAGTGGTGTCCTGGACCATGGTGAAGACCAGGACTGGGGAGGAGGTGGAGGGGAGGAGATGTCGCCCAAGGACTGTGCCCGAGCAGGAGGGAAGCAGGGAAGAGGCGTCTCGGGTTTTCTCTTCTTCCTCTTCTCCCGAGTCTTCTTGCTCAAAGCTGCCAGGAAGCCAGAGGACAAGAGAGCTCAGGTGATACCGCTGGCGGGCTTGGTCTTCTGGACAGGTCAGACAAGAATGGAGAATGGATCAGGGAAGAGGAGCAGGTGCAGAACTCTGTCTGAAGGGTCCGCATCATCGCCTGTGCTCTGCAGGGACCTCAGCTACATTGCTGCTGCTGGGAGATGCCGTCCCCGAGTGCAGCCTCACCCTGGGACGCACCCAGACCCCACGTGCACCCCAGGTCTGGCAGAGAGCCTCGCATACACCCACACTCAGCCTGAGCATGGAAAGTTCTCCCGAGGCCAAATGGAAATGGCTTTCGGATTACCCACCATTTGGCTGGATTATCTGCACCATTGCCTCTGTCCATTACTGGGGAGAGCCAGGAGGGGTCCAGACTGTCCTTGGAGTTCCAGGATGACCTTGTGGAGAGCTGATTACAGTCTGTGTGCAGAAAAAGAAAATGTTTGACTGTCATTTTTTCCCCTCACTCTGGTTCAGTGAAGCTTGATCTCTGGCCTCTGGCTGGATCCCGTATTGAAGAGCCTGTCATCACTGGTGATTTTTCTTGGAAGACCTCAATTCAGACCAAAGCGAGGTTTTCCATTAGCAAAGCTGTACAGAGTCCGTACTTGCATTTGAGGCTTCCAGGCTCTGGGTGGGGTGCTTGGTATCCCTCCTGCTCAGTACTCCTCAGCCCCCTCACAGGCCCATCACCTCAAAGTCACGAGAAGAATGGATGCCAACGCAGCCGCTGATCTGACGTCTGAGCCAAGAAAGAGAGGCAAAATCCAAGGTCAGGGCCTGGGGGAGTCCCAGAGAAGCCTGGGAATTAGGATGTCGTCCTGGTGGGCTCTTCAGTTTGGCCTGGAGAACACCTGCCTCTGCCACAGTCTCCTTTACATTCAGAGCCCTTACTCTCTGGACAGACTTCCAGAGCCTCAGAGCCAGTCCTTAGCTCTGGTCCTGCCCCCTCTGACTTCCTAGGCCCCTCCTTCTGCTCTCATCACCACTGAGGTCCCACGGGCCTCTTGACAAAATTCATGCACTTTGGGGGACCAGTAAGATATAGTCACAAAAGAGCTAATGTTTATTTACACCTAACTACATGGCAGGCAGGCTTCCCAGGTGGCTCAGTGGTAAAGAATCCACCTGCCAGCACAGGAGACGTGGGTTCAATCCCTGGGTCAGGAAGATCCCCTGGAGGAGGAAATGGCCACCCCCTCCAGTATTCTTGCCTGGTGGGCTACAGTCCATGAAGTCCCAAAGAGTCAGACATGATCTAGTGACTGAACAACAGTATATTTCTAAGTGTTGGGATTTTTGTCCTGCAGAGAAATATTGAGAGTATTGAGAAATACAGGGAAATATTGAGGTGTTAGCATTCAAGTGGCTTTTGCTTTAAAGTTTGACTTAGAGACCAGACAACTGGTAATTCTAGATATACTTCTTTTTAAAAGATATTTTAAAATGTGGACCATTAAAAAAAAAGTGTCTTTATTGAATTTGTTACAACATTGCTTCTGTTTCATATTTTGGTTTTTTTTGGCCACATATGTAGAAACGTTAGCTTCCTGACCAGAGATCAAAACCTGCACACCCCCTACATTGGAAGTGAAGTCTTAACCCCTGGACCACGATGGAAGTGGTGCACTTCTAGATGCACTTAAAATTTTTTGAAATGTCTGCTTTACTCCAACTGGACTGAGTTAGAATAGAGGTTGGCAATTTTTTCAACCAAAGAGTCCAACCACACTAAAATCCAGAAAACATGGTCAACAAAGACACAGGATGAAAATGCCTATCTTTTTTTAACAGAAAAACATGTAACTTTATGCTAATGATATTGATAGGGTGATTAATAAGGGAATAAACTAGATATGGAATTTATTAACTCTGGTCCTGAGAACTGAGACTTGATCTTAATCCCTTGGCCAGTGCCCTTGGGTCCTGCCTTGAGCCCCTTGTCAAAAGAAGTCGTGGCAAAAACTTTTCAATAATGGAGAGAAGGGCTACCCCACAATGACCTGATCTACATATTTAGGGTCTGATTCCTGAGTTGGAAGCATTGAAAGTTTCAGATTGTATTCAGAAGATGCTGAAGACATTTTAGCATATCCTAGCCTTCCTGCTTAAAGATCTCAGCAGGGCTAAGGCTGGAACTTGGAACTTCATTATTCCTCCTTGTTTGATTTCAAGATCTGACTCTTAAAAGTCTGGGTTAAGCCCAGATATCATGCCTCTGCAGATTTTAAGCTTTATATGATTTTATGTTCTGTAATGCAAAGCTTATTAAAGTGGATTCCATGGGAGCTGACAGGGGCGGGGGACTTTGCCTGCCACCAGGGTGGAATGCAATGCTTCTTTGGCAATGTGGAAATATTCCTCGTTCAGGCCGTGGGCCCTCTAGAGAATGAACCTCTGATAACACTGTGGTAAGCATCAGCATCTAGTGCAATGTGGACGATAGCCTGTAAAACACTTTCCTGGGACACATGTAAATTCATGATTTGAACATAGTCCATCTAGCACTCTCCACGCTCAGCAGACACTGCTGATTCTGTATGTTTTATAGCTTCATTTACACGCCCTTCTCCTAGTCTGGTTCTTGAACTCTCGCAAGACATTGATTTACGCATGACTTGTCTTGAGAGTCCCTTGTACTGCAAGGAGATCCAACCAGTCCATTCTAAAGGAGATCAATCCTGGGTGTTCATTGGAAGGACTGATGCTAAAGCTGAAACTCACTCAATACTTTGGCCACCTCATGCGACGAGTTGACTCACTGGAAAAGACTCTGATGCTGGGAAAGGTTGGGGGCTGGAGGAGAAGGGGACGACCGAGAATGAGATGGCTGGATGGCATCACCGACTCGATGGACATGAGTTTGAGTGAACTCCGGGAGTTGATGATGGACAGGGAGGCCTGCTGTGCTGTGATTCATGGGGTCACGGAGAGTCGGACATGACTGAGCGACTGAACTGAACTGAACTGAACTGTCTTGCTATACCTTCTTTTTCAGAAGTCTTGGGCTTCCCTGGTGGCTCAATGGTAAAGAATCTGCCTGTCAATGCAGGGGACACGAGTTCAATCTCTGATCCAGGGAGATCCCATATGCTGCGGAGCAGCTAAGCCCATGCGCCACAATTACTGAGCCTGTGCTCTGGAGCCCAGGAGTCACAGCTATGGAAGCCGGCTGTCCCTAGAGCCTGTGCTCTGAGACAAGAGAAACCAGTGGAGTGAGAAGCCGGCACACCCCATCTAGAGAGTAGCCCCCACTCAGGGCTACTAGAGAAAAGCCCACACAGCAACAAAGGTCCAGCAGAGCCAGCCTTGTTCAAATAGATAATAAGTTTTTCAGCTTTGTCTCTGGCCACAATAGCAATACAGGCTCATTATGGTAGCTCAGTCAGTAAAGAATTCAGCTGCCAAAGCAGGACACATGGGTTCAACCCCTGGGTCGGGAAGATCCCCTGGAGAAGTAAATGGCAACCCACTCCAATATTCGCTCCTGGAAAATTCCATGAACAGAGGAGCCTGGAGGGCTACAGTCCATGGGGTCACAAGAGTCAGACACAACTTAGTGACTAAAAACACCACCCTGGAAATTTGGAAAAGCCCAGTGAAGAAAATAGGAAATTCAATTAATCCTAAAATTTTGGTGTAACCTTCCATTTTCGTGAGTATGTATATTTTTACAAAAGAAGATCACCCTATAGAAGTGCTTGCTTCCCTTTTGACTGTGCGATGCAGTGTAAATGCTTTTCTGCGTCATTCTATGTCTTCATGACTGCATTGGGTTTAACTTTATGTTTCGGTTTTTTTCTCCAGCAAGTCCTGCAATGAACATACTTAGGGACACATCTTTGTGCAAATGTGCGGGTGTTTTCTTGGGGTAAATTCTCAGAAGTAAAATTACTAGATCATAAATATGGATATTTTTAAGGCTTTGGGGGAGCTATTGCAACCAAATCACTCTTTGCTGCCAATGGTAATTTTTAAATTCTTGGTCCTGATGCCAGTGCTGGCAGCATCGGTGGACAGTGTCTAAAATGCTCCTGGCTGCCCAGCGGGGCACATGTTGCCAAGAGCCGACCTTTGTAGATGAGACTCTGCTCCAGTGGTCCTTCGTTCCTTACAGATGAAATGGTCTTTAAGGGTGCGATGCTTCCTATGACTTTCTTTTAAAATCGATGGTGAAGGCAACCTCCAAGTGGATAGCACAGCGCTGTGCTCTCTGTTGCTCAAGCACTCAGCTTTCGTTCTTGTGGATTTTCCACTGAAACAATCTCATTGATTTCCCCTCAAGGAGGGCCTGTAGCTAATGGCTCCCTTCCTGAGAGTGAGACCTCCTCTCTAGAGGACAACTCTGGGAGGGTTGTGGCATTGAGAACTATTCTACCCGCTGGAATTATTCTGCCTTAGACAACGCCCTGCTCTCCAGAGATGACCATGGGGATCTTCCTGGGAATTGAGCGAGGGGTTTCAGCAAGGCTGTTTTTTAAAACTGGGGGCTGACTGTTCCTGGTGGCCTTTTTGGATGCCAGCAACAATTGGTCAGAGTAGGGGATACTGGCTGGACTGACCCCAGGCTGTCCCTGCACAAGCTGCTTTGGCCAATGGGAAAAGAGAGCTAATTTGCTCTAAGGGCCCTAATTGGCTGATGGTGCAATTCTGTGCCTACTATTTTAAGGCTGTGTTTCTGGCCCCAGCTTGGCAGGCTTGCTTGAGACATCTGGCAACAATGATCAGAAAGCCTCTTTTTTTCAAGGGGGCTCACCATCGGTTCATCTGTGGATTCACAAGGAGAGGCTCATTTAGTAGAGCCAACATGTTTAAAGAAAAGTATATTTTCATTAACTTGCCTCAAAGCAGTAATTAGATGTTCAGAGAACGCAGTAAAAATTTATTTCTAAATATTTGGCAGTGAAAGGTCGAAGGCAGCGTGTGAGTACGTGTGAATGCGTGCGTGTGTGTGTGTGTGTGTGTGTGTGTGTGTGTGTGTGCACGTGTCCAACATGTTGCATGTGTTTTAAATAAACCCATCATCTTCCCTCTAAAAGGAAGCAGGAAATACAATTGTAGACTTTGAAATTGAATTTTTAGCAACAGGATGTGTTTCTAAATACTTCTAATATATCAAAAGGAAAATGTGTGCTTAAAGGCTTTAAATTGTTATCAAAGCAATTGTGAAGCAAATGAGTTGCCTTTTATTTCATTATTTTTTTTAAAGATGGTGGTGTCTGAACACTGGAAACCAAATATCAACCAAGGATCAAAAGCAACGGTGATGTCTTTGCATGAGATGCAGCTGAACTTCGATGCTCCCACGATCCGATTCACAGTTTATAATCACAGTTATCACAGAACCATTAAAAGCCTATTAAGTTGAATTCCCACAATTCCTTGAGGGCAAGGGCAAAGAGAGAGCTAAATAACTTTGAATGTAAATGTAACACAGCGTTTGAACGCAGAGAATCTCTTTTAATTATGCCAGCGGAGGAAGATGTCGTATGGATGCGTCTCCCCTAGCAGATGGCTGATGGAAGAATACAACATGACGTCTTAGGAGGCTCGGGATGTTATGAAAATGATTTCTCTGAGCAGAGACTGGTAATGTGTCCAACTGTTCCAGTCTTCTTTCTGGGAGGAGGAGGAAGACATGACTTGTTAAACTGTGTTAACCGCAGGGTGGGTTCGCTGGACAAACACTATGCGGTGTCTGATCGAATCAGCCTGAAAAGAATCTTCAGTCCCATTCGGTGGGAGCAAAAGCCCAACAAATATCCAAACCGTTGTCATGTGAGAAATTTGATTTCATGTTTTTCCACCCTTCAGCGCCTTTGCTGACATTTCCTCTAACAATGCTATTATGTGCTGTACAGCCAGACAGTGCAGTCAATAAGCTGTCCTGAGACTTCAGATAAAACCGAGTTCTCATCTCCCTGCAAAACAATTAGAGGGCTCCTGCAGCCATGAGCTGCGTGCATAGCAATGCCGGCCTGTCCCTGAATCTCTGAGCCTATCCCAGACAGTTACACACCTGCGCATTAGGATGCGGTTCTAGACGGTCCACGCTCGTGTGCCCCTGGTGAGCTGGACGTGGTCCTTGCCTCACCTTTGTGAAGGAATATTGGAATCACCCGAGGAAACACAACACTTTCTCTCCGCCTTCTCCAGCACCGATGCTGAGATAACTAATTCCAGTCAATCTGCCCTCACCTGAAATGAGCTCTTCCTGCATGAATTACCCACATTCACCGCCCAGTTATCTCGTTCCCACAATGGAGAAAGCAAATGGCTGGGTCCAGAGGGAGCAGGTTATTGACTAAGTGTTTAATTAGGCGCACAGTCCTGATGTGGTCATTCTCCCACCGTCTCAGCGACTGGGCTGTGGCAAGGCAGAACCGTGAATTTGGTTTACTCTCATCTTCCTGAGACACCGTTGAATCAATGGGGCAGGAATCGAAATGAAACAGAAAGATGACCACACTGCAGCCTGTTTATGTAACTGTGCAAAGAAACAGCGTGTGTCTCAGGGTCCTGGGTGGGGGGAATGTCCCACTTCACTGCTTCCAATCAGAAGGAACACTGAGGATGAAGTGGTACCACCAGAAAGGTCTTAAGCGCCTGAGAGAAAACCTCCTGGATAAATAAGATAATCCCTTTTTATTTCCTTGGCTTATTTATCTTTATTTTCTTGGTGACATTTCACATTTCATTTGCAATGAAGGAATATCCTGTAAAAATCTTTATTAAAAGTACTTTACAAACCCCAAGCTGTGTATACTTTTTTGCACAGACTTTTAAATTTTTTAATTTGGAGGTTAATTGCTTTATAAGTGTTGTGTTAATTTCTGCTCTACAACAACGTGAATCAGCGCTAAGTATACATGTATCCCCTCTCTCTCAAGCCTCCCTTAGCCTCCCCACCCCCATCTCACCCCTCTAGATCATCACAGAGCACCAAGCTGAGCTCAGATAGAAACCCTTTTAACCTCCTACTTCGGTTTCCAAATCTTTAAAAGTCTAAAAGCGCAGTGATCCTTGTCCAAGGATTAGGCTGAAGGGCATATCTGTAGGTACAAGGTCAAAAGGGCCACGGGTGCCCTGAATCCACTGTCCTTTCATGGAGGGACTGAGAAAATCTCAAACCTTGACAAGGGCCTCGTGTTGTTCTAGGGTGGTGCTTCTAAAACTTTAGGTGAACACAGATCACCCAAAGTCTTATAAAAGATGAAGATTCTGATTCGGTAGGTTTGGGCAGGGGCCTGAGATTCTGCATTTCTTTTTTTAAAAAATCTTTAAAATTTTTGGCTGCCCTGGGTCTTCATTGCTGTGTGGACTTCTCTAGCTGCAGCAAGTAGGGTCTACTCTTGGCTGTGGCATGCGGGCTTCTCGTTGCGGTGGTCCCTCTTACTGCGGAGCAGGAGTTCTAGGAGCTCACGGGCTTCAGTTGTTACGGCACGTGGGCTCTAGAGCTCAAGCTTAGTACTTGCGGTGTATGGGCTTGGTTGCTCTGTGGCATGTGGAAACTTCCCAGACCAGGGATGAAACCCATGTCCTCTGCCTTGCAAGCGGATTCTTATCCATTGCACCACCAGGGAAGCCCAGAGATGCTGCATTTCTAGTTAACTTTCAAGTGATGCTCAGGATTGCTGGTCCAAGGACCACACCTGGAGCAGTGAGGCCTTGGCGGGGGTGGGGAGGTTCCTTACCTCATAGCCAACTTTGAAGAAGGTAGAGGGGGAAGAGAGACTATATGTAAAAGGCAACATCACAAGACCTGATGCTGTGTAGGTTTCCTACTTGCCTTCTCAAGGGACTCCCTGTGAACAGAAATACTCTGGAATATGAAGAAAGAATAGAAAAAGAAAGGACAAATTGGTGGTCATCCACACGATTAACTGAATTGATGAAGCTTGGATTCCTGTTGAGCTGGAGAAAGCGGTGCCTAACACCAGGACTCAGCCCACGTCTGTCATTTATGACTTTGTCTTCTTATCGTCTTTGTAACAAGGCTCTTTTATTAGTTCGCAACTTGCTGCCAAGTTGATGAAATCTCCATTATGTTTTATGGTCCACAATAAGAGGAGAGAGGAGATTTGGAAAGGTCTACAGGTGAAGCTGGAACTCCAATACTTTGGCCACCTGATGCGAAGAGTTGACTCATTGGAAAAGACCCTGATGCTGGGAGGGACTGGGGGCAGGAGGAGAAGGGGACAACAGAGGATGAGACGGCTGGATGGCATCACCGACTCGATGGAGGTGAGTCTGAGTGAACTCTGGGAGTTGGTGATGGACAGGGGAGGCCTGGCGTACTGTGATTCATGGGGTCGCAAAAAGTTGGACGCAACTGAGCGACTAAACTGAACTGAACTGAACAGGCCTCTTCTTCCTTGGGGGACCTGTCTCTGCTCTCCTCTCCTGGTATGGGATAGAGGTGAACTTTCCATCACCTTCCAAGACACTGTTCATTTTCTCTTCAGTTGCAAAATATATATTTATCTGGCTTCTTGGTTTTTAAGATGGTGGAGGCTGGCATTTTCCATTCCAGGGCTCTCTGTGTTGAACCGCACTTGTAATTACTGCTGTCTTTTATTCTATGTCTTCAGAGGACTGTCCCATTCACATTGCGAGAGGACAAAAGCAGCTCACTTTCCAGGGGTTGAAAATAATAGCATCACATCTTGATGTAAACCTCAACGAACACTGAACACAGAGAAAATAGGAGTAACCAACCCAGCCCGGGGAGAAACAGGAATCACACTAAGTATTTCTGCCTGTCTTTTTCAGAATTTGGAGACAGCATAAACTTGGCACACCTACTGACTGACTCTTAATGGCGACTCTCATTTCTCAGGTGCTTTTCCTAAAGAAGCCAAAGCTCTCAACTGGTATGTTGCTGTCACCTGTTCCTTGAGCTTCTGCCTGCTGCTGACATTGGCCAGCTGATCAAGGTCACAGAGGGCAAAGTGCCTGTCCACCAGCTCTCAGACGACCTGGAGGCCCTGAGTGGCCTGCTTCCTGCTTTTTCCACCATCAGCTCCAACCTGCACAATCCTCTGGCCTCCTTTCTGCTTCCTGAGAGAGTCAAGCTCTGTCCGCTATCAGGGCCTCTACCAGGCTCTCCATTCACCTGACACGTGCTTCCTTCTCCCTTTGGTTCACTGAAGTCATTCTTCGCTTCATTTCTTCATTACCTGCCTAGTCACCCTTCAGATTCAGGCAGGTCCCTCTGTCATGTGGTCTTGAGCACCCCGGAACCTCTCCCAGTTACAGCCAGTTATCTGTGTGCAATGTCTGTCTCCCCAGCAGAGTCAGGTTCGCGAGGACGGTGACAGTTCTTCCGTGACCTTCACTGTGTCCAGTACAATTTGCTAGATTGCAGCAATTTTTTGAGTGACCAATTCTCCAAGTTATCAATCAAGCAAAAGCTTCTCTAGACACGATTTGAAAAGCTTATTGCAGTTCATGTTTCAGCAAGGTTATCAAAAATTGTCATTACCTGGGCAATGTCTCACATCCTCGCTGACTCGTGTGTATCAGTGGAGTCAAGTGTTTTTATAAATGTTGCTATTTCTACCTCTCAACTGAACAAACTCCCAAGGTAGTCAAGTTCTTCTTCTTGTCTTTCAATTTGTCTTACTTGTCTTGATCCAGGAATTGTTGAGTGGAAGGGAGAGAGATGCAGTTAATTTTCCAGATAGTTTGCAAGATAGGGTAAAACAAGGGAAAAAAGTGCTTCACATTACCGACGCCTGAGTACTTTTCAAGGTGGTATGCAAATAGGTTGCGTACCCGTTGTAATTTCCGTTAGTTCTGTGTGAATCGTGAACTAATAGAAAAATACAATGGAGTCACCTCAATTCGGTTCCCATTTGCAGAAAGAATCCAGATAGTTTACCTTGCAGAGTGAAACGAAAATGTGTTTTATAATTCAGATGCTGGAGAATTTCTCAGAGCTCAACATTTTATGAATGTGAAGATGACTCAGATTTCCCCCCAACATGCTAGTTAAATTGTCCGGGATGCGTGGATATGAATGATGAGGCAAAATCTTTCCTTTGGTGTCATGATGAGTTGCAGTGTGCCTGTGTGTGCAGGTCTGAGAGTTTCTGGGGGCAGCACATGTGGGCACATGGCAGAGGCATGTGTGAAAACATACTCGGGGTTCCACCTCTTTCTCTCCTGCAAAAGACGGCAAGTCCTTAATTAAATCAAGGAATGGCACATTGCGCTGAAAACACAGGGAAGAGACACAGCTGCCTTTCATAAGGTCTTTAACACTTTGGATGTAAGGATCTAAAAGTCAAAGTATGCAAACAGCTGCTGTGTTAAAAATACATTGGATGGAACAATTAGGCAAAAATGTGGCAGATGGCTCACTGAAAATAATTTTTGGTTAATCAATAATTCGGGGTCCTGGTCATCTGATGTGTTGGCAAATCCATGATTTGTTGTAGTCGTTCAGTGACTCAGTTGTGTCTGACCCTTTTGTGACCCCCATGGACTGTAGGCTGCCAGGCTCCTCTGACCAGGAGACTCTCCAGGCAAGGTGGAACACTGGAGTGGGTTGCCATTTTCTCCTCCAGGGGATCTTCCCAACCCAGGGATCTAACCCACATCTCCTGAATTGGCAGGCTGATTCTTTACCTCTGAGCCACCAGGGAGGCCCCACTTCTGACTTACAATTGACCTAAAAATAGTGGATGCTAACTGTAGTGTTGGAGAAGACTCTTGAGAGTCCCTTGGGCTGCAAGGAGATCCAACCAGTTCATTCTAAGGGAGATCGATCCTGGGTGTTCATTGGAAGGACTGATGCTAAAGCTGAAACTCCAATACTTTGGCCACCTCATGCGACGAGTTGACTCACTGGAAAAGACTCTGATGCTGGGAAGGGTTGGGGGGCGGGAGGAGAAGGGGACGACCAAGGATGAGATGGCTGGATGGCATCACCGACTCTGTGGACTTGAGTCTGGGTGAACTCCAGGAGTTGGTGATGGTCAGGGAGGCCTGGCGTGCTGTGATTCATGGGGTCGCGGAGAGTCGGACACGACTGAGCGACTGAACTGAACTGAATGTATATTCCTGACATTTAAAAAAACCGCCCGTGATTTACCACTTATGAAAAACTGGCCTTGGCGATCGTCTTGGTGCTGTTGGAACGCAGAGCTGGCACGTAGTGGGTGTTCAGTCTGCGCTTATTGAGTGAGTGAGCACAGCCATGTGCTTGTCATTGCCCCCACAGCCGCCCTAACAGGTGGTTTTGCATCATTGCATTCTGAGCAGAACCATGCAAGTGCAAAGACCCAAGGCAGGACGGGGCTCAACCCTCTGGTATTCTCAGCCCCAGGGATCTGAGAGCCCTGTGTATTTACAGGACTTGCTTCCAGCATGGTGGGTCTCCAAGTTCAGCCCAGTAATTCAAACCTCTGAAAAGAATAACCTCAACAACAACGAACTACTCCACCCGAATCTGCCGCTCGGAAATCCCAGATGAAGAAAAACCGTATTTCGTTTTTCCTAGCCGGGGTTTCTTGATTCACTTTTGATTTTTCTTGGACACATTTTTGAGAATTTTAAACCATCATTCAAAAGGGGGAAATTGGAAGACACCTTAACCAGCGATCATATACCTTGCTTAATAGAGCAGAAGACTAAATTACAGAGGAGACGAGACTATATTTAGAGATGAGACTTCAGATCTAGAGGATTTTCTGCTCTGTCCTCTGTCGGTGGAGACGAAGCGCATGCCCATAGAACACTGTGTTGGAAATGGCACTGGCTTTAGATTTTTTTGTCTCTGGTTCCCTCCTTCCTCATTGCTCTACCCTCAGTCTTGGGATGCGCGGGAAGCTGCGTTCGGCCCTCATCGCTCCTCCCCATCTGTGCTGGGCTCTGCAGCAGGGCGTCCAGTGTGGGGGGGGGCAGCAGAGGAGCACGTGACAGGGGTCATTGACCCTCCGGCCTGCCAGACTCACCATGGGGAGGGATCATGGCTGACAGGTGGGCGTGTAGTCAGACCCGCTTTCATGCAGATGGAAAAAGTGGAATGAAAAGCAATCCTAGTAAATTCGCTGCCCATTAATTCAAACAGGGTCGGGGAAGTGCAGTGAAATGAATCCTGTTTGATGCTGGCATTGAATTTGGCCTCGACACACCTGGGTTCTCACGTGGACTTTTCTACGGACTAGCAGTGTGCCTGTGACTGAGTCCCCTCGCCTCTGAGGCTCGCTTTCCCCCGTCTGTAAGTGGAGGGGGTTACTAACACCTGCCCGGTCCAGTCCATGTTCCACCAGCGGCATCTCATCAGGAGCCCACTGCCCCGGGCCCTCAGTGCCGGCCAGAGGAGAGGTCCTGTGTCCCTGACACGCAGCTCTTGTGAGGACACTCTGGCCGTGATTAGGAGAAGAGAGGGATGAGGACACAATTTCCTACCAAGAGAGCCTGGCAGTCTCCTGTAGATGCATGCTCTTACTTTTACATGGAGTAGCCCAGAGAATGGTCAAGACAGAGCATTAAAAAAAGAGAATGGAAGGGAGAGGAAGAAATGAAGAAAGAAATGGAGAAAGAAGGAAGGAAGGAAGGGAGAATGAAAAAGAAAGAGAAAGAGAAAGGAAGGAAGGAAGGAAGGAAGGGAAGCGGAAATCACCTCACTGAGAAGTGAGGCTGCACTTGCGTGTCCGGGCCCTGGAGGGAGACCAGTTGGCCCTGGGAAAGACTCACGAGCCTTGGAGATGTCCTGTGACCTGGCACCCCGTCCACTGGGTACAAGGCCCTGTTTCCTCATTTATAAATACCAACGGTTCATAAAACATGTGAAAAGTACTCAGCACAGCCCCTGGCGCTGAATCATTACTCATGATTGCCTCTTCCTCACGGTCTCAGCTGCATGCAGCATGGTGAACATGCAGTGAGTGAGCCCCACCTGGGCAGTGAAGCAGCCGTGAAAGGAGCCTGTGGGGAGACCTGGGTCCTGACCCGGTATCATGCCATGTCTGTAGACAAGGCAGAGTCAGCTCACTTCTCTGAAAACCAAGAGGCTGGTGCAGATGGTGACCATGAAGACATTCGATGCAGAAGTCGTCCGTTCGGGGATTTGGAGGGTGTGGAGTGGGCCACTGTCTCAGGACTGTCTGGTGCCCACCTGTTTGGCCTGTGTGTGGGGTTCCTCACTCGGGACCTGGGGGCTCACACTCTGCGGAGCAGCAGGAGTCCTCGGGTGGCTGGAGGACCTGCGCTCCTGCCCCATTGTGACAGGTGGGCTCTGATGCTATGACAACAGGGACCACTCCCGGACTTCCCTTCCAGGTAGAGCCTGTGAATTAGAGGCGGGGAGCAAGGAGGAGTGGCTTCCCAGACGTGGAGCTCATGAGGCCATGGAGGGATAAGAGCGCCAGTCTCAGCCCCCTTCAGTTTCCTGCACAAAATGGTCAAAGGGAGACGCTTCAACCCAGCCTTAGACAAGGACGGAAGATGGGTAAGAAGGGTGATGCCCTCTGTCACCTTTCTCCGGCCCCAGGGGCGTGTCAGGCACAGAACTGAGCTCAGATCCTACCGCCGCTACTTCCCACAGTATGACGTCTGACAGATCCCCTCATCCGAGTCAGTCCTTTCACCTGTGCAATGGGAATCTCATATCCGATTCCTGGAGGATCAGATGAAATTAGTCTGTGCATAAACCACTCAGCCGCCTGGTATCTTGTGAATGTCCATGAGGTAGTAAGTGCTGTGTTTCTCTGCTTTTTCTTTTTATTTTTCATAACGTCTATCCTCTGACATGGGCTGCCCAGGTGGCGCTAGTGGTAAAGCACTCACCTGCCGATACAGGAGACATAAGAGACACAGGTTTGATTCCTGGGTCGGGAAGATCCCCTGCAAGAGGGCATGGTAACCCACTCCTGTATTCTTGCCTGGAAAATCGCATGGACAGAGGAGCCTGGCAGGCTTCAGCCCACAGGGTCACACAGAGCTGTTCATGACTTAAGTGACTTAGCAGGCACGCAGGCGTCTTCTGGCATACTATGTAATTTATTATACGTGTGACTTTTCTCTCCCTCCTAGAGTATAAATTCCATGGACCTGGTATCTTTGTCTTTTCCCCCACTGGTTGTATCACAGAAGACAGTGGTGCTAACCTCTTTTAGGGCAGTAGTACGTAGTCATTTTTTTAAAAGATTTGTTTAAAAGGAAAAAAATGGAAAATATCTTGGAAAATTGGGGCCTGAAGGCTTAATCTCAGTCTCTTAATCTGTTAAATGGAAGCATAATATACCAAGGTTAGAGGCCATGGTGAGGGTTGAGACAGTTGGTACGAAGGTGCTTAGTATAAAGCATGGAAGCACTGTTGCTGTTATACACATAATATGTATGTATATATGTGATGCAAGTATGTGTGTCCACCATGCAGAAGCCATGCATATAAAGGGAAACTAAGCAACTTGAGCATCCCTGGGTTTTGGTACACAATCTGGGATGAGAAGAACCAATCCCCTGCTGATCCCAAAGGAGATATATTTATACTTATATCCTTTCCTGTTGTATACCCTGCTCCATTCCACAAAGGTTTAAAGTAATGAGTAGAAAATATTCAAAATAAAGTATGAAGTATATAAAAATAAAACCTCAGAACCAGTTTAAATATACTTTAAGAGGCTGAGACGGGGAAAATATATAACATAGACACACAGAAAATAGAAAAAATATAAAATATATAACATAGATATGCAGGCCATATGGCTTAAACAATAGATGTTTGGAGTCAAACAAATTTGACTCTGAGTTTCCTGGCATCTAAAGTAAGATGGGAAATAGTGTGAACTACATACAGTAACTGGTCGGGAAGAAACAAGCGTAAGCTTCTCAGACTAAATAGCTTGGCCTCTTTTATCATCTACAGTATCGGGATGATGTTTGACTGAATATTATTATAAAAAGCTGACTACAGAGCCTTAACCAGAAAAGGGTTTGTGTTCCTCGAGTATCAGTGATGCTGAAAACTCAGCTGCTCTGTGCACTGGTGCTGATTTGAATCTCAGAAACAGGATTTTGGGTGAAGTAAAAAAGGATAACTTTATAATTTGCCAGGCAAAGGGGGACACAGAGGACCCCTGCCTTGAAAACGTATGTCCCAGCTTGGAGAGGATCGTGAGAAGTTTTATAGTAATGGTTCAAACAGGGCGTGAGCAGCTCGTGGACATCCTTCTGATGGGTTGGCGGTGAGGTAAGCCCAAGTCAGCATCATCAACCTTCAGGTCCAACCGGTCTGAGGTCGATGCCCTTGTGGGCTGCATACCATTATGGTATGGTTAACAGTGTGCTGTTAACCACTGACTTCTCCCTCCTGAGGGGTTTCAGTATTTGCAGAAGAGCTCAAAGCTACTGTGGTGTGCATCCCTTAGTGGGGACCCAGGACCTTGCCCCAAGGCTACACTGTTGTTTCTCCTGTTTCTCCCTGGTCTCATATCCCTTCCCATCCCTAATTAACAACTGCTTGAGTCTGCCCTTTAGAACTCAGGGAAGTCTTGGAGGCTGAAGGAAGCCTATTTCCTGTCATTAAAGAAATGGGGGGTACACAGAACGGCTTTGGGCCTGGAGGCCCCAGGGCCCTGCTTGGAATCAACAACCAGCGTAGAAGGAGGCAGTTCAGGGCTGGTACGGATGCCCTGGGATGTCTTTGGAGGCCCAGGTTCTTCTCAGCCTCTCCTATCACCCTCAGTGTGGTGTCAGCTCAGGCAGGTAAATAAGGAGAAAGTCGAACTGCAAAAAGACAGAAGGCACCTGTCAGCTACATTAGCCCTTTTCCTGGAGAAAACAGTTGCTTTCCCAGGAGCCCCACCCACAGACTTAGGCTTTCATTTCAAGGGTCACGTGACCAATTTAGCTGCAAGGGAGTTGGAAGAGGGTTTTTGGTTTTGTTTTTTTGACCAAGCCTCAATCTTAGTGCGATTTTAGTTCCCTGACTAGGGATTGAACCCACGTCCCCTGCAGCAGAAACACTGAAAGTGTGAAGTCTTAACTACCGGGCCACCAAGGAAGTCCTCGGGAAGTATTTTTTAAACCAGCCATGTTGCTACGCCAGTGTTCTATAATAAGGGAGAAGTCGAGAAAGAGCATGGCGTCTCCTACTGGGGATCCTAGGAGTGTACCAGGAACCAGTTTAAGAAGGGAGACTTTATCTCCCCAAAGTCTAACCAGAGCCTGCGGTGTGGGCCTCCTTCCTGCTGCCGGCACCTAAGACAATAAACAGAACGGTGCTGACATGAGGTTTCCCTAAGTCACTTGTGGACAAGTTGGGAAAATTGAAGAAATTGTTGGCTTTGCGTCAGCAGCAGCCCATTTGGGAGACAGTAATTGCCACATTGGAGGTGACAGTCATTTCACAGTTGACCTTGCTGGTGGTGATCTGGCTGTTGCCGAGTAGAAAAGGCACTCTGCACACACGTTCACCTTCCTGTTTAATATTTCAGTCACTGGGTGATTGAATGCAGCAAAAATTTCACCGCCAACTAGTTAAAAAGCTATATTTCACGGTTACAATATCTAACAGAAGGGTTTATTTCACAGCTATCATGTTATAGCCATTAAATATATATTTTAAAAGAGTGAAATTAAAATGCTAGAGCCATTTTTTTTACAGTGATTTCGTCCATAGTATTGCAGAATACAAATGAACTCAAGTCAGTCGTCATTCAGCAGGTGAGAGGAACCCTTCTAGATGTAGAAAAACTCCCTACCCATGTCCTGATGCTCCATAACTTGGAAAAGCAGATTGGAGGAAGAGAAAAGGGAAAGGCTCTGAGTCTGAAGGCCCTTTGTATTATTTATACTTACTTAAAAATTGCTTTAAAAACATTAAAAAATGTATATATAATACAGAATGAATTAGAAATGGATAGGCTGACTTTGGAAAAATTTCTACGGTGTATTGTTAAGTGGTGAATTTAAGCAAACTCCAGGAGATAGTGAAGGAAGGGAAGCCTGGTGTGCTGCAATCCGTGGGGTCGCAAAGAGTTGGACATGATGGAGTGACTGAACTACAAGAAGAACAACTTGAGGCAAGAAAAGCAGGTTATGCTGCAGAGCACAGGGTGCTCAGCTTGCTGCTCTGTGACGACCTGGAGCGGTGGGGTGGGAGAGTGGGAGGGGGGCTCGAAAGGGAGGGGATACACGTATGCTTGTGGCCCCCCATGCCAGTACTCTTGCCTGGAAAACCCCATGGATGGGGGAGCCTGGTGGGTGGCAGTCCATGGGGTCACAGAGTCGGACATGACTGAGCGACTTCACATTCACTTTTCACTTTCCTGCATTGGAGAAGGAAATCCCATGGACGGGGGAGCCTGGTGGGCTGCAGTCCATGGGATCACACAGAGTCGGGCACGACTGAGAGACTTGACGTTCACCTTTCACTTTCCTGCGTTGGAGAAGGAAATCCCAGGCACAGGGGAGCCTGGTGGGCTGCCATCCATCGGGTCGCACAGAGTCGGACATGACTGAAGCAACTTAGCAGAAGCAGCAGCATAGCTGATTCACTTTGTTGTACAGCAGAAACTAACAGAATATTGTAAAACAGTTATACTCCAATAAAAATGGGAAAAAGGAAAGCGAGGTACAAAATAGTATGAGTTCTATGGTCCAGTGTTTGTATCGCAGTGTCAGTCCCCTTTGCAGGTACAGGTGTTTATGAAGGAATATGTGAAAGCTATTGTTGTTATTTTTTTATCTGGGATGACAAGAAGAGGAAGGAGAGGGTAACCAAAAGTTACTGGGTTTGTTTTTTTTTGTTTGTTTTTTTAACCACTGGCTGCCAGGGAATTCCTGAAAGTTAACTGTTATAATTTTTAAGGTATCTGTAATTTTTTGAAATCACGTTTACAATGCAATCCTGTGTGCGTGCTGAATTGCTTCAGTTGTGTCCGTCTCTCTGTGGCCCCATGGACTGCAGCCTACCAGGCTCCTCTGTCCATGGGATTCTCCAGGCAAGAGTACTGCAGTGGGTTGCCATGGCCTCCTCCAGGGGATCTTTCCAACCCAGGGATGGAACCCATGTCTCCTACATCTCCTGCATTGGCAAAGGGTCCTTTACCACTAGCACCACCTGGGAAGCCCGATGCAATCTGCGTGGAATTCCTTCCTTGTGTTTTTCTTTATTGTCTGAACTTTTAAAACCATGAGCAAGTATTACAACTCTAATCAAAAATGAAGATGATTATTTTTGTTGTGGAAAATGAGACAAGGTAATAGATACACTTAGTTAAGAAATGTTTAAACAACGGCAAGGAAGCCTTCCTCTTCCCTGGTGCCCTTCTCCAAAGTGACCCTGTCTTTCATCCATAGCAGGGCCAGTCCATACAATGTTAGCTGGTTCACATGGTCGCTTCCTTGCCCTTGATCCCTGTTCCTGCTCTGCTCACCCCATGGCCAGCCACTCACACGTGTTTAATGGGAGCTCTGTTACTGAGATGTATTCTTGTAAATTATGTAGTGTTGTTTTGTGTGCATGGATTATTTATTTCCGTAAATGGTGTCGGGTTACAGATCTCATTCTGTTTCTTCTTTTCCACGTTGCTATGTGTCATATAAACCATTGCTTCTCATTTTCTCTGCCAACAATGCCCCACTGAGTGTACCATACAGATGACATAATCTCTCCACCTTTTGACATAAATAGTAGCATACTAAATGCACTCTTGTGCAGAGGTTAAACAAACACCATAGTTATATGTACAGTTATATCATGACTTGAGAAGGAATGGGAGAAAACAACAGTGTTAACCAATGTCATTATAATCCTGAATACAAGGAAGAACTGGCCTTTGGTGTGACAGTGGGTTTGGGGATAAGGGAGGGGACAACTGTGAGCAAGAATAGAACCTGTCAACAGCTAGTGAACACTCTCTGGGTGCATGCATTTTTCTCTTTTAATCACATCTACTCAATCAGGTGGAGCTTCCTCAGTAGATCAATGGTGAGCAATCCACCTGCAATTCAGGAACCACACGAGATGCAGGTTCAGTCCCCAGGTTGGGAGGATCCCCTGGAGGAGAGCATGACAACCCACTCCAGTATTCTTACCTGGAGAATCCCATGGATGGGGAGCCTGGTAGGCTAAAGTCCATGGGGTCGGGAAGAGTTGGACATGACTGAAGCAACTTAGCATGCATGCACTCTATCAAGTAGGTTATTATTATCCCCATTTTACAGATAAAGAAACTGGGACGTGGAAAAATTAAGTCTCTTGTGGAAGGCTGACCTTCTAGTAGAGAGAGCTGGGATTGGACCCAGGGACGTTGAATCTATTGTCTGTGACCCACCCCTACATTATGTTACCTCCCTTTGCAAGAATTTTCGCTAAGAGTTGGGGTCTTGCCTTCTGCTTGTATCTTAGTTTCCATTCATATTTCTCTCCTAGAGATCGCCACTTCAAAGGCCACTTTGTAGGAGTGGCTTTTAAGAGGTGCTGTTTATGTAAAATTGGGGTGAGTTACAGTGGCCATTAAGCAGAACCCGCATCCCTCTTTGGGAATGGACTCCTGGCCTAGCTGCTCAGAGTGTGGCTTTGTGGGGGTGAGGGGTCCAACCCTAGATACTCTTTGGCTGAAAAGAGCTGCTTCCTCAAGGTCAGTTGCTTCCTGGGTCCTCCCCCTTCCTCTCTTACCCAGTGACTGATGGACAAGAGCACACCAGGGTCTGTCCTCTCACTCCATCAGGCCGACTCTGAGAAGACACTCCGTGTCTAGAGCTCCCTATGGGGTTGGTCTAGACCTTCTTTGGGACCACCTTCCTCGACCCAGTCCTGTTTCCTTCCCTCCTGTTCACAGGGAGATACTAAAGCCCACTCCCAGCTCACCCCTGGCATCCAAATAATCTTCCCACCTTCTACCATTCTACATTTTCTATAGAGACTCAGAGCGACCCTTCTCACCTTCCCGTGCCCTAAGGTGCACCTCCTACCCGCAGGAGATTGGCTCACCCCTGGGAACGTGGGCTGAATTCTTGGCCCCAAGTATGGGGCACTCCCTGAACACCAGGAAGGCCTCAAATAACACAGTCTGTCTCCTTGGAGCTCACTGGCTCCCTCTCGTGGGACCACACCCCCCCCCCACCACCAGGCCACGGAACCATTTCCAGGCTCCGAGCAGCAGGGTGGCCCCTGTAACTTGAAACAACGGCAGTGGTGGCCTTGGGCCATGACGGTATTTTTTGTCTTGGAAAGGATACTTGAAAATTACGAAAATTATGCCATTTCCATCGCATGCCAGAAGCACCCAAATTGCATTTTAATCCTTTTACAGAGGAAGCCCTGATACTTGGCTTTGAGATTCAGATGTGTCTGGTTTTAATCAAGGCATGTGCTGTTTTTCCAGTTCCCTCACATTGGACTAACACAAAAGACACCAGAATCCATCACAAGTACAATGTTGAAAGAGTGCCATAGTCCACGTTTATCTCGGCAAGTGGAGGAGAAACTTCCGCCGATCTACAAGGTGCGGGAGAAGGTGAGTCCAAGGTGCTGGCCACATGCCCCGCTGATTCTCCAAGGGGGTGGTACTGCTTGGAGGGAACTGCTCACTAGCTCTCCCTGGATCCCTACATTCTGGCAGCATCCTCACTTCATAATTGCTCACTTTGGCTCCTCAAATACTCTCTAGAAGGAACTACCTCCTGGGCCAGACGATAAAGTTACTCCTCTATGGACAGAGCTCTTAACACGCATGTTCTACCTCCCTGGCCAGTTCATGAGCAGCTTAAGGGGCTGCAAGTGGCCAGAGGTAGAAGCAGTGTTGACTTCACACTTAGCCATCCTGGACCAGAGAGCTCTGGTCTACTAGGATCCTTATTGGCCAGATGAATATGATGGCTTCAAAATTCCTTTCCAGCCTGCAATTCCATGCCTACTGACTTTCAACAGGTATTGAAAGTTGATAAGGTATTTTATTGACTTTATCTCTCAATAAGGTATTTTAAAGAGAACTTGTTATAATTTTAAGAAAGCTGGCAATGAAGTAGAGTTTCAAAGCCTTGAGCTGATGTACACACCTAAGCCCTCGCCCCTGTGCTGTTTGCTCCATCGCTGTGGATAGGTTTAGTTCTCACTTAGAGGTCAACTTGCCTTCTCCATCTCCCTTCCAGGCCACTGCAGGCAGGTTCTGGAAGCCTGCTGTGGTTCTGATGGTTGCCTTTTTATCTCTGCCCTCGCTCTTTTCCAGCAAGCAGTAAATAACAACTTCCCCTTCTCTGCTCACGACAATCGTCACAGCTTTCAGGACTCTGGGTTCTACCTTGACTCTGTGAGTATTTCTCTTCACATTGCTAAAAAAAATGAACAGTGACATCAGGGCTCTTGATTTTCTGAGACCTGGTGAAGATTGAGGACTGGCCTCAAAATTGTAATAAAATTAAAACCTTGTAACAGGTTACCAGGAAAAAAAAAAATGCGTAAAATTATCAAATTCCCATGTGGCTTTCAAAATCCACACCAGCCTCCCTTCTGCCCAGGTTTTTGTGAATTTCATGCCTATCCAAGTGCTTTCCCATAAACTGTCTGATTTGTAGGCTTTTTTTGGTGAAGATCTGTCATGAGAAGGAGGGATTTCCTATGTGTGTCTCTGGAGGCAGAGCCAGGACCCATAAGGAGGCGTCAGAGGAACGGATGGGGAGTTTTCATGATATAAAGGAGTCCCTACTAATTGCAGTTATCTTGTTCCTAGAGACGGTGTTTCCCCATCACTGAAAAAAGCAAAGCCTGATAGCGCTGTTAGTGGTGGCTAACACAGCACCGTGCAGTGGAAATAGACATGCAAGCTGCACATGTAATTTGTAAATTTTCTAATGGCCACATTAGTAAGATTTGAGGAGGAAGCTTGTGGGTAGAGACCCAGGTGCTGCTTCCTTCACTGGGAATCCTCCAGGATGGGAGAGAATCCTCGGATCTCTCGGAGTAAGAGCCCTCCCACTGAATGCTGGGAATGCAGCCTGGGGTAGATACCGCCGCCTGGGTGTAGAGAACCTACTCGGGCTTCCTGGCTGTCCAGGCTGGGGTCTCTCTGGTTCAGCCCTCTGTGTCTCTAGAAGCCCAGCCCTTTTGGTGGGAGTGGAAGGCTGCGAGAATCAGGAGGTGGTGTCAATTTATAGCCTCCCACAAGTTGATAAAGGATGCCTACTCTAAGAGTGGTCATTTAAACACAAGATGTCGTGGAGGTGGTTTTATTAAAGACCTCCAAACTTTGTGGCCTTGAATATCTTCCTTCTAATCTGCTTGTGATCCTTCTCCAGGGCTTGGGACGTAAGAAGATCTCCCCAGAAAAAAGGCAACACGTTTCAAGAAATTTCAACCTTTGGGCATGTGACTATGTTCCATCTTGTCTCGATGGCTTTTCAAATAACCAAATATCATATGTCTATAAGGAAGCTGTGGTGGTCCCAATTTTCAGACGCTTTCCAAGACATCATCATGAGATATGGAACGCTTTTAAATTTATGCCCCAGCAAAGCTATATAGAGTTTTGGAAAAAGAATCCAAAAGTAAGGTTCCTGATTAACAAAAAGACCAGTTCTTCACTGGAGCCATAACCCTTCCAAAAGATCCTTGATGTTTTGCAATATTTGTATTTCGTTGGACATTCTACAAGTTTGTGTTTTCTGATGCAGCACTGATGTTCGATATCAGATTTATTTAGAATTATTTAGAGAATGTAGACTGCTGCGCCTTAATGCTGAAATGACGCTTTCTTGCAGTGATAACATAGAGATTGAAGTCCTTATATAGAGAAACCAGAATGGCAACAGACAACCCTACCACTCCCCCACCTTGAAAATATTCTAATGGTTTTAATAAGGTTGAAAAATATTCAGGCCCTTATAAAATAAAGATATGTGATGAGATACACATTTTAAATGAATATGTTTGAAAGGAAAATGTGCTTAAATTTAAAAATTGCCACATTAACTTCAGGGAGAGTTTTAAAACTACATGATTAATACAGGCTTACATTTTCATCTTGAAATTTCAAGCAAAATAGAGGAAGCTGGAGTCCTCTCTGATTTCACTGCATCTCTAATCCTTGTCCCAGAAAAAAGTTCACCATTTGTGTTCGTTCTGTACATTTATAATCACATGTATGGGCACAACTATGTACAGATTTTGAACATAAACTGTTACATAGAACATGTGTTCTTGCAGTGCATAGTCATCTTCAAGTTCTTGCAATGTCGATAGGAATAGGTTGGTTTGCTTTTTAAACTATTGCACTGTATCCCCTAAGATGGCTGTGCTATGTTTAAAAAAACAAAACTGTCTTCCTAATGAGCACTTGAATTGTTTCTAGTTTGGGGCTGGAAAGACTTGGTGCTACATAACATGCTTGATCAGGCTCTTTGGGTGGCTGTTTACATGTACTCTGGAGTCAGCTCTGAAAGTTACCTTGTTACTACTGGATTGGATCATATGCATGATTTTTGTTTGTTTTTTTAACATTTGGTTGCATGGTGCAGCATATGGGATCTTAGTTCCCTGACCAGGAATTGAACTTGCAATGCCTCCACTGGAAAATGGAGTCTTAACCTCTGGACCACCAGGGAATTATTTGCACAAGGTTTTAATCTGCCAAATCACCTTTTGAAAAAGACTGGACCAATTAAACTTCCACCAACAGTATCTGTGAGTTTTTGTTTCTCTCCCCCCCAAAATTATCTTTTAGCTATTCAAAGATATCTAAGGACAAAAGCTATCTTGTTATCTTACTTTGCATTTCTCTATTAGTGAAGTGGACCATCCTTTCCCACTCAGGGGTCATTTCTATCGCCCTTTGAATGGAACAGTGTCACCCTCATTCTGTATAAAAATTCACTTGTTTCTATTTAAATATCTTTTCTAGGTGAATTTTAGAATAAGCTGTTGAGTAAATCCACTGGCAATTTGATAGGAATTTCCCTGAATTGAGATATTAATTTATAGAAGAATTGAAATCTTTATACCACGGTATATCTCCCCATTTTTTCAAATATTATTTTATATTCTTTAATAAAGTTGTATAATTTTTGTCACAAAAGTACGAGATGTTTCTTTTCTATGTTATTCCTGTGTACTTTGAAATGTGGCTATTTTGAATGTATGTGTGTGTGTTTAAGTTATACTTTTTGGTTAGTTTTATCTGATGCATAAAAAAGGCTATTGATTTCTATATGTGAATCTTGTATTTAACTACCTGGATAAACTTCTTATAATAAATAAAAAAATATTCTAATAAAATAAAAATAAAATTTTATTAAATTTTCAGTTGATCTTTTGGATTTTCTATGTGGATAATTATACCATTTGTGAATGTGATAATTTATATAATTTCTAGAATTTATAGGCCCCCCAATCTTTTCGCATCAGGTACAATTTGAATATTAGCACAGATAGTGGGGCTTTCTTATGTCTGAATTTATAGGGGCTGATTCTAATAGGTCACTCTGACATCTGACTATTGTTGTGGGTTTGAGATAACAACTTTTACTTAGGTAAGAATATTCTTTTGTATTCTTACTTTCCTGGGTTTTTCCCCTTAAGATATATATCTTTAAGTATATGTACATGGGAAAACTTTCAAATAAAAATAAATGGTAAAAAGTATTTTCTTTCACATTCCTGACTCCCAGTCTCCATTTTCTCTCCCAGAACCAGCTCGGTGGCCTTTTTAAAATGTTATTCAGTTCAGTCGCTCAGTCGTGTCCGACTCTTTGCGACCACATGAATCGCAGCACGCCAGGCCTCCCTGTCCATCACCAACTTCCAGAGTACACTCAAACTCATGTCCATCAAGTTGGTGATGCCATCTAGCCATCTCATTCTCTGTCGTCCCCTTCTCCTCCCACCCCCAATCCTTCCCAGCATCAGAGTCTTTTCCAGTGAGTCAACTCGTCGCATGAGTTGACCAAAGTATTGGAATTTCAGCTTTAGCATCAGTCCTTCCAATGAACACCCAGGACTGATCTCCTTTAGAATGGACTGGTTGGATCTCCTTGCAGTCCAAGGGACTCTCAAGAGTCTTCTTCAGCACCACAGTTCAAAAGCATCAGTTCTTCGGTGCTCAGCTTTCTTCACAGTCCAATTCTCACATCCATACATGACGACTGGAAAAACCATAGCCATGACTAGACGGACCTTTGTTAGCAAAGTAATGTCTCTGCTTTTTAATATACTATCTAGGTTGGTCATAACTTTCCTTCCAAGGAGCAAGCATCTTTTAATTTCATGGCTGCAATCAGCATCTGCAGTGATTTTTGGAGCCCTCCAAAATAAAGTCTGACACTGAATTGAAGTATAGTTTATTACAGCGTTGTGTTATAGTTTCTGGTGTCCCACAAAGTGATTCAGGTATATGTATATATAATATGTATATATATTCTTCTTCATAGTCCTTCCATTTTAGTTTATTATTATACAAGATATTGAATACAGTTCCCTGTGCTGTACAGTAGGATCTTGTTGTCTGTCTTTTTATATATAGTAGTTTGCAGCCTCTAATCCCTGAACTTCTAATTTATCCCTTCCTCACTTTCTCATTTGATAACCATAATTTTTTTCTGTGTCTGTGAGTATGTGTCTTTTTGTAAATAATTCCTTTGTCACATGTGTTTTAGATTCCACTCATTAGTGATATCATACAGTATTTGTCTGTCTGACTGACCTCACTTAGCATGATGATCTCCGCATCCATCCATGTTGCTTCACACGGCATTATTTCATTCTTGTTTATGGCTGAGCAGTATGCCATCTTCTTGATCCATTCATCTGCCTGTTGACTTTCTTTTAATATGCAGGCTTCTCTTGGTAAGCTGTGGCATGGTCTTTCCCTCTCTGTCTCTCAAACACACCTACCCTTAACAGCCACCAATGGTTCCACCTACCACTGCTGCTTTCTGCCACACTGCCAGCAACCACATTTATGAATACGGCATTCTCTCTTGGTACTTACAAATCTACTTCTCTTTTGGAAACATGACTGGTTGGTATTTCATTACATGGATATGTCATAGTCCCTTAATCTTTTGACAATCATTTAGGTAGTTTACAGTCTTTTCCTACTATAAACAATTAGAAATAAACACATTAATAGAAAAACATTTGCATTCAGCTCTGATATTTCTATATGTTAAACTCATTGAAATAAACTTGTTCAATTAAGGAGTATGTAGATTTTAAATTTTAATTCAAACTTCTCAAAGAGGCCGTGCTTCAGCTTACTACTTCACTAACAGATTACGAGATAGACAGAAAACTTGTTGCAAATGTTTTCTGTAACTGGTTGCTTTTTGTTCCTCTTTGTTGACATATAAACTTAGACACATATATTTTTATGTTAATAGACTTCATTTCTCAGAGCAGTTTTACAAAGATCAAATGAAAGCATATACCCTCTCTCCCCATATTCCCACTCCTGAGACTTTCCTGTTATTAACATCTTGCACCAATGTGGTGTATACCTATTTCAGCCTTGCATGTAAATTAATGTAGTACAATCTAAGAATCTCTTGTTTGATGGCTTCTGGAACCACTGGTTTTTGTTAAGGGTGTGTGCTGAGACAGAGCCAGAGCAAAACGATGCCTTGCTCAGGACTCCTTTTGTTTGAGATTATTGAATGATTTAAACAGTTTTGTTGTAGTTCTTACTGTGTCTGAGGTGACATTAGAGCAAATGAAACTTTGGTATTTATTGAGATGATCATGTAAATTTTCTATATTAATCTGTTAATATCATAATGTATATTCATGGATTTTCTAACATGGAGCCATTTTAGCATTCTGAGGACAAACTCAAGCTGGTTATGATGTATTATTCTTTTGATAAATCCAGGATTTGATATGCAAATATTTTATTTAGGATCTTAAAATCTGTTTTTATTGTGCTCTGACACTGCTTATAGAAATTGCAAATGTCTGTAGAATTTGCCATGCCATCTCTTGGACCTGCTGCAGTTTACAGGTGTGTATCTTTGAAGATCTTTTCAATATATTTTATGGAGATCGGTCTGTATGGTGCTTCTATTTCTTTTTTTCCCTGGTTTTGGACATTTTTATTTTTTGAGGACGTCATCTGTTTCACACGGATTTTAAAATTTGTGGTGCTTTAATATATTCTCTTTCATGCTTTAAAGTTACGTCCTATATTTGACATGCAGAATGTTGCTCACATATCTTTGCTCTCTTCACCAAATCTACATGTTTGTTGTTGTTTGCTTTTGATCTTGATAATTTGTGCTTTCATGTTTACTAATTTTGTTCTTGAGCTTATTTTGATTTTTTTACTAGCTTCTCAAGGTGAAAGCATAGCTCAATTCCTTTGCAGCCTTTCTGTTTTCTTGTAAATGCCGGTAAGGTTGTTTCTTTCAAATGCCAATGTGTAGCTACATCATGGTCTTCACATTATTAGCTCCTAGAAGTTACTGCTTTCCTTGCTGCGTGGTCTCCTCCACTCCAAAACCAGGGAAGGAGTTCAAATCCCTTTCACATTTGTAACCTCTCTCACCAGGAAGAGTCTTGTGCCCTTTCAAGGGATCACATGACTAGATCTAACTCACCCAGGATAATCTCCATATCTTGTTTGTTTGCTTATTAAAAATAAACATTGATTTCTCACAATTTTGGAGGTTGGAAAGCGCAAGATTGTGGTGGGGCAGGTTCTGTGTTTGATGAAGGCCTGTGCTGTCTGTAATTTATTGTGGCAAAAATACAAATTTCATGACTTAAGATCAATGAACTTGGGGCCTTAATTACATGTGGAAAATCACCGTTTCTATATAACTTAAGTATGAGAATGACATTGCTTTATATTCACGGGTTCTGACCACACTCAATACCATGAGATTACACAAAAATGAGGGTCAACAGGGTCCCCTTAGAATGCTACCTACCACAAATATCACAACCAGGTGATTTATGTTGGTACAACCCACAGACCTTATTCAAATTTTACCAGCTTTACCTGTGTGTGTGTGTGTGTGTGTGTGTGAGATGTGTGTAGCCTCTTTTGCTGGCTACAAAACTATATATAGTTTATACTTACCTTGTTAATTGGCTAATCAAGTCTAACATTTACATGATATGCATACTTGTAAATTCAGTGGGATATTTCAGTTTTTATTTTAAATTTTATAATTTTGAGGAAGGTTTTTTGTTATAGAAAATTTTCTTCAACTATTTTCTCTCTTCCATTTTCCCCCATTTTCTTCTAGAATGCTTCTTAGATGGATACTGAAACACCTGGACCTATCTCCCTTGACTCTCCAATATTCCTTTATCTTTTCTATTTGTTTATCTATTTGCACTGGATTCTGGAATAGCCTCTAAACTCTGTCTTCTAGGTTGCAAACTGTCTCTTCTGTGACCCATTCTGCTATTTAGCCATTGTACTAAGATTGCCCTATAACCAAAAAACATTTTAATTTTTAGGGTCTCTGTTTGGCTCTTATTTATCAATGAAATGTTTAATTCTGTCTGATAATAATTGTATTCATCCTAATATGTTGTTTTCCTCCATATTGTTTCCTTGGGTACTGCAATGTCTGTTTGCCTTTCTAGCGTGGTGCAAACCTTGAGTGGTTTTGAGTTTTATGTGAGCAGTGCGTGTGTTCTTCTCACACTGTTGGTGTAAGGGTGGCTGAGAGACAGGACGTACTGCCTGGGGTGGAGCCACCAGCTCTGCTTTTGGGAAAGTGTTCTTAGCTCCTCTTGTGCTATTTCCCTGGGGCAGCGCCCTGCCCCCTCAGCCCAAGTAACCATGTACTCTCAACACTTTTGCTTTGGTGCAGACTCAGATCTGACTCACTGTTTGGTACAAAGAATGCCATGTGGACCAACTCTGGCAGATAATCCCTATAAACACCCCCATCAAGTGTCCTGGGTGTTGTGCTGTGTGCTTAGTCACTCAGTCATGTCCAACTCTTTGAGATGCCACGGACTGTAGCCCGCCAGGCTCCTCTGTCCATGGGGATTCTCCAGGCAAGAATATTGGAATGGGTTTCCATGCCCTCCTCCAGGGGGTCTTCCCAACCCAGGGATCGAACCCAGGTCTCCCACATTGAAGGAAGATTCTTTACCATCTGAACCACCAGGGAAGCCAAGAATACTGGAGTGGGTAGTCTAGCCCTTCTCCAGGGGATCTTCCTGACCCAGGAATTGAACTGGGGTCTTCTGAATTGCAGGTGGATTCTTTACCAGCTGAGTTACCAGGGGAGCCTGTCCTGGGTGCTGCTTCTTCCAAAATCCACTGCCTTCATGCTAGCACCCCTGGAATAGTTACCATGTTTGGAGCATCCCTGACATGCACAGCTTACTCCTTCCTTTCATCTCCTAGAAAATCAAGATCACTTGTCATCAATAGAAAGTAACTAAAAGTAAATGCAATGGGGGAAAATAAACTAACCCAGAGTGATTAAATTCCACCCAAACACCTCAAGACTGCTTCCTCAAGACTTCTTGTCTGAGGGCTCTCCACAGATTTTTGAAAAGGGATGTTAGTATTAGAGATTTAGACACACGATCATCAAACCAAAGGCTTTCTCCCCAATTCAAACAGAAGGTTTAGAATGGAATAGAAAAAGAAAGAACTTTTAAAAATATGTAACCCAATATATTATTGAATCACCTAAAATATCTCTTATGCTTCAGGAGAGCGTTGGAAACGGATGTCCTCAACGCTGTCTTCTGACGCTGAGAGACTAGGTTTCTGTCCATACCGGTTCCATCCCTCCCCTTAAGGGTGTTCCTACTGTGTCGCATCCCCGTTCGTGTGGCCTGTGGGGGACATGGGCAGGGCAGGCTCAGAGGATGGTGATCACAATTTGCAAGGAGTAAATTTTTAAACCCTTAAACATTGGCTTTCATTCTGTAATATATGATTTCATGTCTGGGCAATCGAGTGAATAATAATTTTTTACTCTGAAGACTATGTAATGTTTGACAAATCAAATATTCCAGACTCTTTGTGCTGACTCTGAAGTTACAGAAGTGACACCCCATCCCAGAGGGAGGCTTTGAGCTCACCTTGGCCCTGCCTCCAGTAGAATTCACTGATAGGGTCTCCCTGGTGGCTCAGTGGTGAAGAACCTGCCTGCAATGCAGGAGCCGTGGCAGAAGCCACAGGTTCAACCCCTGGTTTGAAAAGATTCCTGGCCTCAGGAAGATCTCCTAAAGGAAATAGTAACCCGTTCCAGTATCCTTGCCTGGAAAATCCCACGGACAGCCGAGTCGGACACGACTGAGTGGCCACATGTGCTGTCGCTTCAGTTGTGTCCGACTCTTTGCGACCCCATGGGCTGTTGCCCACCAGGCTCCTCTGTCCATGGGATTCTCAGGCCAGAATACGGGAGTGGGTTGCCATTTCCTTTTCCAGGGAATCTTCCCGACCCAGGGATCGAACCCAAATCTCTCACGTGACCTACATTGACAGGCGGGTTCTTTACCACTAGTGCCACCTGGGAAGTCCAGTGGCCAAACAGAAAAAAAAAAAATTTAAAATGACACACTAAAATAAAGAGACTATCCAGGCACATTTTATATATCTTAAACTAGTGATCATGGGTATTCCCACTTACTGTTCCTTTTTTGAGGGAAACTGTAGGTGATCTCTCTTGTCCCCAGTTTCAAAGAGATGCCTTGTTTTTTTTTGGTTTAATAGAATGCCAGATTCTAGTTACAGGCAGATTTTATGACACCTGAGTGGCTTCTGTTGTCCAGTCCTATTTCTTGGGTCCTGGATGCAGATATTCAAAACAAGCGAGTGCTTGCAAGCCTCTTGGAGATTGCACTGTCCCTGACTCTCAAGTTCAGGGCAGGGGACGAATTGAGAGAGTAACATTGACATATATGCACTACCACGTGTGAGACAGAGAGCCAGTGGGAAGCTGCTGCATAAAACAGGGAGCTCAGCCTGCTGCTCTGCGATGACCTGAGGGGTGGGAGGCTCAAGACGGAGGGGATACGTGAACACATATCCCCTGCTGTACAACAGAAACTAACCCAACATTGTAAAGCAACTATATTCCAATTAAAAATAACTAAATTGAGAAAAAAAAGTGACCCCCCCCACCACATTCAATGTACTGGTGATGAAATTTAAAAATTACCAAAAAAGTAATAGAGCCAAATCAGCAATTCTGTGAAGCAGGGACATTGGAATAGGGGAAGATCAGCCTCTACTCTTTGGGAGGGAAGAGTGTATTTACCATTTGCAGAAACACAAATTAGATAATTTGCCCTTAAAACCAGTCTTTTATCACTTAGTTGATGTCTATGTAAAAAGCAACACCCAAGGCCCTCATGATTCTCAGTCCAATGAACCAAGATCAAAAGAATATAGCACTTAAACAGAGGAGTAAGTTTTAGGGGCCCCAAAGCTGACATTCCAAATAAAATAAACCATTTTACAAAAATCAGTCTAATAACTTGGCAAAATGTCAATGACGTGCCATTGTTGGTTCTTAGCTTTAGTGTGTTGTTTTGAACAGAGGAATAAACAGCCAGTTAAAGAAGCCCCAACTTACTAATCAATTACACGCAGGTGCTTATAGATTTCTTCTGTTTTCATGAATTAGACTTGGACTTGTGCCATCCTAGAAATGACTTAGACGCTAAAAGAACAGCTGACGGCTTAGAATTCAATAACGTTTGGAGTGATGCTGTCTGGTCTCCATTCGAGACCCAAACCAGGAAGCTTCAGTTACTGTGTGTGTTGAAGGCATATGCATGACTATGTGACATCCTAATTGATACTCGTAAAAATCTGATCTACAGACCCTTAGACTCGATGGTTTAAAAGAGCAGTGTGATGATTTCCTGTATGAGATCAACTCATAAACACTGTCTGTTTTTCAGCAGAGAAGCACATTCTCGTGTGGTCTGTTCTGACATTTATGACCAATTTCAAGGATTGCTCTGTGCCCTCTCTTGGTATTGCACATTTTGTGGCCATTTTTGGCCACGGTCATATCTGTTCTGGTGGCTCCACACTTGCGTCTGATGTGGTGGCTGTGTTTCTCCCTCCGTGTGTAATACAACAACCCCTGTGAGAACAATTTTGTCTTTGCAGGTTAGTGCTCGATTGTAACTCCAGTCAAAGCTCAGGACACATCCCTGCTCGCCCATGAGTCTGGAAGAGCGACCACTTCACTCAATTCAGCATTTTTTATTTTACCTACAGAATTGGTACCATATTGGGGCCTCCTGGGGGGGGAGAAGGGTGTGGGGGAGGAAGGGTTTGAAATGATAAGCTAAGTATAGGTTTCCCATATGTTCTGCTGAGTTCAGGGAAGAATTCATGCTGTTATGGTAACACCCTAAGAACCATAAAACAAGCAAGAAGAATAAATTTCCTCCTCTGAGCTCTTTGCTGCCACCCACTATCTTTGGTCCCAGTGACTTGGGAAGACCCCTTCAGCTTGGCTCTGGGCTCTGGGGCTTGACAGCACTGCACAAACCTTGCTCTTCTCTGGGTGAAAGGAGGCTGGCGTGTCCCAAACACACAGGGGAGGTTTTGCAGGAATCTGGGTGCTGTGCTGTGAACTCGGAAGGGCTGTGTAAGTGTGAAATGCGATACGTTGCCTTTATAAGTACCTATCAAAACAAATGAAAACATCTCATTTAACGCACAGTATTTGAGTAAACACGTTGCGGCTATACCAAAATAATCCCCCCAAATATTAAACAACAAATCAACCCCCTGTCAGAGCCTGACTCACTGGATGAATGGTGGAATGAAGAAAACCGTAACTCACTTGCTTGATGACAGCTCTATGAAATCGGTGAGTTTGTGAGGTGGAGCGTATGATTTCTGCAGACAGCAACCAAGAGAACTTCAAATGCATTCTTCTCTCTCTCCATTGAAATCAGATCCCCGAGTTCCTGAACTGGGGATACAGGCTCAGGAGCGTCTCCCGCCTCCCACCAAACAGGAGCAGAATGTTCAGACGCAAGGACTATCGTTTCTACTCTGCCTGGGCCCCAGGCAGGCTGTATCATCGGTAGCAGACAACCCTAGTGCCTGGAAGAAAGAACAGCTCAGTCATTACCCGGGTGCCATATAACTGTCCACAGGGTTATCCGGGACCATAGCAGAACACAGTCTCTTCTGCCCAAGAACACAGTTATCTGTTCCTTAAGGCTGAAAGAGACACACTGAAGCTGTCTTAAATATTCTCCTGCTGTTACGACCTTCCTCTAAGCTCCTGTGACTGTTACCAGCCATGAGTGGTGTATCCAATCCTTCTCCAACAAATGTCTTCACATGCGGTTGCAAAAGAGGATGGGAAAGTCTCAACATAAGCCTGCCAGAGAAATCATATTGTTCCTCCAAAGCATATTTTGTATCGAAACCAATGCCTAATATCTGTGACATTCTAGAGCTCTAAAGGAAGGATTTGGCTCTGCTGATATACAGCTGTCTGAGACTTCAGCTTCTTCATCAGGATCTGTTGTTGTTCAGTTGCTCAGTTGTGTCCGACTCTTTGTGACTCCATGGACTGCGGCACACCAGGCTTTCCTGCCCATTACCATCTCCTGGAGTTTGCTCAAACTCATGTCCATTGAGTTGGTGATGGTTAAGGCGGATATGTCAGCCAACAGGATCAGGGCTGATTTCCAGCTCATTTCTACTGTCCCCACCCCTCTCAAGTGCCCCACTCCCTGTGGGCCACGTTCTCATGGATACCAATGTGAACACACATAAGCCATTCCCAAACATCCTATGTGTTTATCCGTCATTCAATGATGATTTTTCAAGCCTGTTCTTTGGGCATTGAACTACAAGGGTGAGCAGCAACAGACTCATACTTGCTCAAAATGCACATCATCTAGTTTATCAGAGGACAGAAACACATTGCAATCCCTGCATGCAATAGCCAAGATTTCAAGCTAAGAATGCCGATTAAGTGTGGATCAGGTGATAATACTTTGAAAGGGCATAATTATAATTATATTATCTGTGATCAGGGAGATAAATGTCATAGAAATGTGTTTAATATTGGATACATATTACATTACAGAACAATTATGAATTTGTGTATCTTGTGTACATTAAAAGTTGGATATGTGTAAGGGCAAAAGCTGAGTCTAATTTTTTATCTGCAGGATGAGGAATTGACTTTAATTCTTTCTCAGCTAATTAAAGGAAAATTAGAAAAACAAACTGCTAAAGCACTAAATACATTTTGATTACTTATGGATATAAGCAGTTATTTTTTTTATTCATTGACTTACTGAAAGCATAATGATAGGTGAAATTAAGAATTAATAGAGTAATCGTGAGGGTGTATTCGGCAGACGGAATTAGGTCTGCTGTTTTCCCACCTTATAATTGGGAGCGTGAAGTTACAGCATTTGCTCTTGGGTAAAGTTAGGCAGCACTGAGCCCCTGTTCAGATAAATCGAGCTATTCAAGATAGAACAAAGGCGCTGGGTTGGGGGAGAAGGTGACGAGTGTGGTTGCAGCTGGGTTCCGTTTTAGGTGCCTGGGGGAGACAGGAGAAGCCCTCTGGCAGATAGCTGGGTGGAGAGGGTCAACTCAAGGTGAGGCTGGATATGCAGGGAAGAGATGGAGGAAAGGTCAGCAGAAGGAGACATATATATAACAACGCAGATGTATCACCTTCGCAGTTTTGGAGGTCAGAGTCCAAAATGGCTCTCAGTGGGCAAAACTCAAGGTATGGGCAGGGCTGTCCTATCTTTCGGAAGCCCCAGGGGAAAATCCATTTCCTCTCCCTTTCCAGTTTCTGGAACCTTAGTGTATGGCCCCTCCCTCCATCCTCAAGGCCAGTGATGCTGATCTGAGTCCCTCCCACATCGCCACCTCTCTGGTTCTGTCTTCAGAGTCCCCCTCCAGCCCCTGACCCCTCCCCACTTTTTTCTTTTTTAGGATTTTTATTAGCATAGGAAAAAGTGGTGCTTGCAGACCCAGGCAAAGGAGAGAATGGACATGGACGGACTAGGATGCCCAAAGATGGAGGAGGAGTAGGCGAGGCTGGTGCTTGTCTGGTGGGGTGTGTGCCTGGAAGGGGGACACACCTCTGGGTGAGGTGTACGTGGCATGAGGGGGTGGGAGGAGATGAGAGAAATCTTCAGGTGGAGAGGGAGGACTTGAGTCCCCCTTGAGTGACCACTTCCTCACAGGGAGGTGGACGGTGGGTCTTCCTCTAGCAGACGACTGATGTGGGACCTTGGGGAAGGTGGGCAGGGCCCCAGCTGGAGGAGGCCCTGGAGCTGGGAGATGGTCTGGATTTAGAGAATCCATGATCCTACATTGGGGTTTCCTAACAGGCTATGGTTTTTCCCATGGTCATGTATGGATATGAGAGTTGGACTGTGAAGAAAGCTGATCGCCGAAGAATTGATGCTTTTGAACTGTGGTGCTGGAGAAGACTCTTGAGAGTCCCTTGGACTGCAAGGAGATCCAATCAGTCCATTCTACAGGAGATCAATCCTGGGTATTCATTGTAAGGACTGATGCTAAAGCTGAAACTCCAATACTTTGGCCACCTCATGCGACAAGTTGACTCACTGGAAAAGACTCTGATGCTGGGAGGGATTGGGGGCGGGAGGAGAAGGGGACAACAGAGAATGAGATGGCTGGATGGCATCACCGACTCGACGGACATTTGCGTGAACTCCGGGAGATGGTGATGGACAGGGAGGCCTGGCGTGCTGTGATTCATGTGGTCGCAAAGAGTCAGACACGACTGAGCGACTGAACTGAACTGAACAGGTTCAACAGTTCAGGTGTGAGACAGGAGAAAACGATGATAGTGAAGTTGTTCCTGCAGGCAGGAGTGAGGAGACGGAGTCATGAGGAGGCCAGCCAAGGCTCCTGAGGCCGGTTGTCCATCTCGTCTCCTGGGGAGCCTTCAGCAGTGCCAGAGCACTCATTCACTCATTCAGAGCAGTTCATTCACCCGCCCTGGCTGATTCCAGGGCTGAGATCTGCTGGTGAGACCCAATGAAACTCAATCTCAGCACACCAGAGCTTTTGGAGAAGTTACAGGACTGATGATGCTGCAGAAAAGGTGAGGAAAGGAGAGGAACTTACCTGAGCATGCACAGGAGCAGGTGGGGTGTGTGTGTGTGTGCATATACGTGCATGTGTGCGCTCAAATGTGCATGCACAGTAGTACAATGGTGGTTCGATGCATGGAGCAGGTTTATAGAATTGGAGCACAGGAATGAGGAAAGTGTATTTGTGAACATATTTGGACCCTTTACAAAGATATCGAAACTGGATCTAATTTGGCTATGCATTTAACAAATCACCTTTATAAAACAGGTGAGCCAACATGAGGAGAAAATATTTGAGTGTCCTAGAAATTCATCACCAAGCAGAAAGGTTGAAAGAGCCCTGGAAACTGGGGCCAGTCTGAGATGCAATGGAACTCCAGCTCCGAAGCTCATTAGTCCCTCAAATAAGGAGCACTGGCTGGTGGGCAAGGAAAACAGGAGAAAATGTGAGAAGGCAGGCAGAGTGCTAGGGCAGAAGATGACACCAGGACATGGCCAGGTTCTCAGGCCTGGATGCTGGCAGCGTTTAGGGACAGTAGAACACTGTGCCCCTCCACCTCTCTGCTGTACCCCCAGGTCCCAAGATACACCTGCCCGGCATACAGGCTTTATTGGAAGGGACTTTCAAAAGAGTGTCCAGAATGCCTTTGCAGTGGGCAGTTATGAAGGGTGGTCTTAGCTTACTGGGTGAGCAAAGTTTTGGTACCCAGCTCAGTAATTTTTGTCTCTGTAGAACTGGACAAGTTACTCCTAAGTATAGTTTTCACATTTTTTTGTTGGGACTACTTATAGAACTCACCTCCTAGGATTAAGGATCACATGAGAGGATGCTTTATTGTTCAGTCGCTAAGTCATGTCCAACTCTTTGTGACCCCATGGACTGCAGCCTGCCAGTCTCCTCTGTCTTCCACTATCTCCCGAAGTTTGCTCAAATTCATGTCCATTGGTGATGTTACCTAACCATCTTATTCATGAGAGGATACATGCAAAATGTTTTCCATAGTGTCAGGAGCAGGGTGAGAGTACTTCACATAGACACTCCAGCTAGCCACCTGGAAGGCTGCAATGGCCGGTCAGTGAGGCTGGCAGGGTGACCCCTTCTGGGTCTTTTCTCCTGGATGCATGAAACTGTGGGTTGTGCCCACTACTTATCAAGACTCTTTGCCATGGTATCTTCACAAGGTCAGATTCCTAGTTGTACTTCTCTTGCACCAACAGTGGATTGCATTAGCTCCTAGAGAACTGAGGAACCCTGGTGGGTGCTGGGTCTGATGTGGCCTGACCCCTCCCTCATCCAGTCTTGCTAAGGGAAGATCATGCCATTCCACCCTGACCCCAAGCTGAGAGTAATGCTTCTCTTTTCTCCTCTGAGCCTTGAGCCCACTGCTCTGTTGAGTATCTGCTTCATCGTCCTCCTCCCAGGCTGCAGGGCCTTGGGGACAGACTCACATCCATTCCTTTCACCTTGACCTTGTCACAACACTTAGTTCTCTGTCTGTCCTTCACCAACGCTGCATTGTGCTGATGAAAAGGAAGCGTTTCAAAACACTAACCACTAAAACCAGTGTTTGCAGATCTGGGCATTCTTTAGCCTTCTGAATTTTAATAAAATGGACATCTTCCATCCTAGAAGCGGCAATGACCATTTTGCTTTACAAAGCTGCAGCAGGTAAGTAAAGATGGCTCTACAAAGATGACAATCTTTTAATGAGGTCACACTGGTGGAAAAGAACTCCCCAATTTTTCTCCTCTGAAGATAGATTCCCTTTAGTTATTTATTTAATAGCTGTGATCACAGGTAGAGAAGATAACAATTTTTGCTCTGGACTAAATATATATGAAGAGATACATTTCACAAGGAAAGGTGCCCAAGGCAAAAACCACTTTCCCTCCCCAGGACTCTGGTTAAGATGAACAAACCCAGTGGGCTCTCAGAGGAGTGTGTCATAACCACATATCTCTCGGGGATGTCACAAAAATATGAGGGATTATTTTTTACTAATGGAGCTCCTTGGGACATCCGTAAAAATCAACAGTCCTCCAGATGAAAGTGAGACCCTCGGTCCCCTAACACTTAGTTGAATTTCTTGGTTTTTAACGGATTTGCTTAACGTGGGAAGCCTCCTGTGATGCTCTTTGTTCTGGGGACTAGGAGCTACTAGAAAATTAACTAATTGTTTTACTGATCAATATCTAATTTTTTTGCTGTTGTCATAAAGCCGAAGTAGCAGCATAAAATGTAGAAAACGGGAAAAAAAATCTCCCTGAACCCTGCCCCCATCACAAACGTCTGATCACAATTGCACATTTCCAGTCCTCTGCCCTCAGCAGATAGTTTTGTAAATGTAAAATACAGGGAACATTGTGCCCTGCTTTTTTTCACTTAACATAATCTGATTCTCTTTTATGAGCAATGAAATTTGATACGAGGTGCTGCTCACAGTTTTTTTTTTTTTGAAAGACCATCATTGCAAGGATTGGTGAGTATTTTCTAAGCCCCATCGACTTCAGGGAATCAGGAAATTAAACTTTTTATTTATTGGTCTTTGACTTTCCCATAAATGGACACAGTTCTACCTTGTTCGACTGCGCTGTAAAAGCAGGCACTGGCTGAACAAAGGCCACGCCGATGAGTAATTAGGCAGCAACCAGAGACCGGGCAGTGCTTTACGGGCTCATTAGTACTCGCCCAGCTGCCTTCAAGGTTCCAGTCTGCAACCTGGGTGTTAGGTACCTTTAGTTTCTTTGGTTAAAAAAAAAAATGACCTACGTGTTTTTTTGCTGCTGTTGTTTTTGTCCAAATATTTAAAGACATGAACTGATGTCTGCAGTCCTTTAAAAGAAAGGATAAATGGTGTTTGTTACATAGGTGGTTTTTTTTTTTTTTTACTGTGCTGGGTCATTGTTGCTTCAATGTTGGTTTCCGGGGTTACTAATGAAATTGAGGTGTGCGTGTTTTCATTTGTATTAGTCATTTGCATTCCCCCCAGAGTCCTTGATGAAATCCTCAGTCACGTCCGACTCTTTGCGACCCCATGAACCGCCAGGCCTCCCTGTCCATCTCCAACTCCCAGAGTTTACCCAAACTCATGTCTATTGAGTCGGTGATGCCATCCAACCATCTCATCCTCTGTCGTCCCCTTCTCCTTCCGCCTTCAATCTTTCCCAGCATCAGGGGCTTTTCCAATGAGTCAGCTCTTCGCATCAGGTGGCCAAAGTATTGGAGCTCCAGCTTCAGCATCAGTCCATCCAGTGAATGTTCAGGGTTGATTTCCGTGCTCTGTAGAAGCCCAGACTGGCCCTCGTGAAGAGCCCCATGCGGAAGCAGCTGAGGCCCCAGCCTGCAGCTAGTCTCCGCGCCAGGTCCAGGTCGAGGCGCTGTCAGATGCTCCCAACTCTAGGCCTTTGTCTCCACACAAGGCCCCAGAGAAACCATCCCCTCCCTGAGTTCCCGACTCACCGAATGGTTGTTTGTATTTTGGGGTAAATGTTTATGCAGCCTGAGAAGCTGGACCAAGGAGCAAAATGCCAATTAATTAGAACTTTTCCCGAGAATTATGTTCACCAAATGTGAGCATGCCCTGCAGTCTCTAAGGTCAGGCAGATAAGTGCCTGTGGGAGAGAATAACTATTCCAGGATGAGGCTCTGTAGTTAGGTGTGTCGACAGACAGCTACGTAGGATATTGGTTAAAATAATCCACGTTCAAGGTCTTAAAAATGCATGGTAGGTGACCATACAGATGAATGCCACAAGAGGGCAGGTGTACATATGGAAATAGGGCTTTCATGGACTTAACCTTAGTCTTTCTATTGACTTTTTTTTAATTTCACTGATGATTTTGTTAGATATTGATCACTGCCTACAGATGGGCTTCATTTTGAATCTACATTTCAAAATGCTACCATCTAGGAAAGACTTCAGTGGGAAAGGTCCCATAACAGTTCATTTAATAAAGCCATATTTGTACTTCTTATAAAATATATCTTTGTAATGAAAACACCTACAGTTTCATTACTGAGAAAAATGGAGCTGATTCTTTCAAGTGTCAGTGGGACAAACATTTCCTGACTTTCTATCACTGCATGAATGCAGATGTGTTGTTTACTCAATCTCATTTATTTCATAATGGGATTAAATAATGCTTCATTATTTCATAATGAACAAAGTAATATGTGATTTTGAAAAAAAGAAGCAATTACACTTATTTTCCTTTCACCTCAGAACCCCCCTCCCCCTAATACATTCTGACATTAAAATGAACTAATTTGTTGGGTAATTTAAAGTCGCCTCAGTCTCTCCAAGAAAGATGAAGAAACAGGCTTCTCAGACCCCGGGGTTTTACTGATTACAAATTGTTTTCCTCAAAATGTTTCTTGCAAACTTCAGGCAGTCTTGTTCCTGGAGAGCTTCTTACACACACACATTTTGTACTTTTCAGTGGCTGGTCAGTGCACACGGTTTAATTGCACTTATGGGTGTGACATGTACGGGAGATGGTGATGGACAGGGAAGCCTGGCGTGCTGCAGTCCATGGGATCACAAAGAGTCGGACACGGCTGAGTGACTGAACAACAACATCGCTGGAACCTTCAAAGCTTTAAGGGGTCGCTCCCTTGCATTTTTGAGCTTCTCTGGTGGCGCAGTGGTAAAGAATCCAAGTGCCAACGCAGGAGACAGGGTTCGATCCCTGGGTGGGGAGGATCCCCTGGAGAAGGAAATGACGAGCCACTCCAGTATTCTTGCCTAGGAAATCCCATGGATAGAGGAGCCTGGCAGACTGTATATTCCATGGGGTCGCAGAGGAGTCAGAAAAGACGGAGTGACTGAGCACACACTTGCCATTTGCCCTGCACCAGCTAGGACTTCCCAGGTGGCGCTAGTGGTAAAGAACCTGCTTGCCAGTGCAGGAGATCCAAGAGACATGGGTTCTTTCCTGGGTTGGGAAGATCCCTTAGAGCAGGAAGTGGCAATCTACTCCAGGATTCTTGCCTGGAAAATTCCATGGACAGAGGAACCTGACGGGCTACAGTCCAAGGGGTCGCAAAGAGTTGGACACGACTGAGCCACTGAATATGTGGTATGGCCCAGAGCTGCTGAGCAGAGGCTGGAGCTCAGCAGTAGAGAATTGGCCTGTAGAAGTCATCCTGAACAACTCAGGAGCCTCTCTGAACCTCAGCTTTCACATCTGTAAAATGGAGCTCGTATTTGTGTTTTTCTCAAAAGGATATTGTGAGGATCGGCTGAAATAATGGATGTAAAGCACCTGACCTTGTGCCTGGCATATAGCGGGCTGTTCTACCCACCTCCCCACAGCTACGTCTCTCCTGTGACCAAACGTGTGGGTTGGCTACTATACCTGGGACACAGGAGCACTCTGCAGACATCAGCTAGGATTACTGCCCTGCTTTTAGTCCTATAAACATCTTAAAAAATGATTTTAAAAACAAAGGTGCTAAATAAGTATTGCATCTCCATTACCAGCTGCATACACATGCACCCTCTCTTCGTTCTCCTAGAAGACGCTTCCAGATCGGGTGTTCCTTTCCACACTTCCATGCTGCATCTGAAGATCCAACATTACCACTGGAAAAAACTCCAGATCACTGAAGGCTTGCGTCTCATTTTCCTGGTCAGCAGTGGTGAGGACGGACACACTGATCTATTACAAATGGCAGTGACTTCCAAAGCCACCCGTCTGCTGTTTTTCCCTCTGAAGGTTTGCTGCAATGGAATTCTAGGAAGATTTCACACAACTGCCCCAAATCCACATCAGAGGCCACAATAACAAATTAGCTGTAAAGGGACGCTGGCTGTTTCTTCACGTCCAAGGTGCCGAGGTGGAAATCATTTACGACAGGACATGCGCTCTTTGCATTAAGCAGACCCAGTTTATGCGTGACTCCAAATGGACTTCTTTGAAACTTCGCTTCCTCCCAGCCCAGTTCACAGAGTCAGATGTTTTTATAGGGGAGAATTCTACAACAGCTGCATTTTTTCCCCCTTCAACACGCCAAATGTTTCTTATCATTACATGGTCTCAAATATATTTTACTATGAAGTTTTTTTTTAAAGCACCAATAACTCGCATAACCTTTAACCCGTGAGTGTAAACACGCTACATTTGGACAGGCAGTAAATTGTGACTCTACTTTTAAAGCTCCTTGAGTTAGCCTGGATAAATCTTTTAACTTCTCTGCTAAAGAGTCTTTAGAGAGACTTTCGTGGCTTTAACATTCCTGGAGTCACTCTTGGCACTTCCCAGATCCCACGGTGGGTGGGGTTGGTGCCCTCTCTGGGGTCCAGGGTGCCCTGGGCTCATTTCTTTCTGGTCCTGCTCCTTGATACCCTAAGGCTCCCCTTCCCAGATGGGCTCATACTCCACTGCGTGTTCCTCGAGCCCAGGGACTGTGTCTTATCACCGTGGCATCCATCGTAGTTCAGGAAGCTGTAACAAGTGTCCTAGACTGGTGTGTTTTAAACAGCAAACACTTATTTCTCAGAGTTTTGGAGGCTGGGACATCAGCACGGTTGGGTTCTAGGGAAAGCTCTCCTCCAGGTTTGCAGACAGCTGTCTTCTTGCTGTATCCTCACAGAGCAGAGAGAGAGGAAGAGAGAGACTTATTATAAGGGCACTAACCCCATCCAGTGAGGTTTAGACATGGGTTTCTCTGGTGGCTCAGATGGTAAAGAATCTGCCTACAGTGTGTGAGACCCAGGTTCGATCCCTGGGTCAGGAAGATCCCCTGGAGAAGGAACTGGCTATGCACTCCAGTAATCTTGCCTGGAGAAACACATGGACAGAGGAGCCTGGCAGGCTAGAGTCCATGGGGTCGAAACGAGTTGGACACAACTGAGCTACTAACAGACACAACCCTATCAGGTGGGTTCCACCTCATGACCTCCCAAGGGCCTCACCTCCAAATACCATCACACTGGGAGTTAAGGTTTCACACATGAATTTTGGGGTCACAAACACCCACAACAGTATCCTAAGAGCCTCACACAGTCCTGGACCATTTCCCAAGATCAATAGATGAATGGTGCCCCCTGGAGGTGTACAATGTGGTGGTCCATAGCGTGTGTGTGTGTGTGTGTGTGTGTGCGCGCGCGCACATGCGTGCGCTCTATTAGCACTTGAGTACTTGTTGAATAAAACATTTAATAAATTATAACATTTCTGCTTAAAAATTTTAAAAAATATCTTTATTCAAATTAAGTTTGGTGTTGTTTTATAATAATGTAAAATGCAATGCTTAAATAGAAAATGACATTTTAAATAAAAGACATCCCTTCAAAGAACTTAAGTTAATAGACTTTTTTTTTTTCTGAATGACTCTAAGCATGACTTAAATATTCTAACAGGCCAATGGTTTATTGATCAGAAAAACTTAAGTATTAAATTACTGGCTGAATACTGCCCTAGGAATCCCATTTGTCTTTACATTATAAGGTGATTAATTTGATAAATAGCCAAGATGTATTTTCATCTCTGCAACATCTAAAAGCATAATCTGACATTCATTGTCCTTCTCTACAGAGATGTTCTAAAGAAGTGTCATAGCCCTCAATCAAGCCATTGAAAATTTCCCCAAGCGTCAGTATGCCCCAAATTCAGATTAGAGAAAACATCTCACTTACGTGCACTTTAAAAATCTTGTTCCATCAAGATTGTTCCCCTACTGGAGATTCAACAAATCCTGTTGACTCTGGAAAGTAGCAAAGACGGATTTAAGTGAATCCGGTGCTTGAAGTGGGACCCGGGGCAGCTTGCCAAGATCATGTTATTCTTTTGCTTGGAATCCTACACCCCACGCCGCCCCCCACCACTGCCCGGAATCTCCCTCCTTCCTTCGCCTCTTCCTCTCTCCTTTCTTCCCATCCAGATGCCCAGGGCCCCAACCAGCTGTGCCGAGCGGGGAGAAGGAGACCCCTGGGAGGCCACACGTGGGTGGAAGGGGGAGGCCTCTGGGCCCGCGGACTCGGCCATCCTGGGTGAAGCCTGAGGAGACCACAGGGTGGCCCGTTCTGTGACTGGCCGCCCACCCGTCTCGGTGACTCCACCCTGCAGCTGGTGGCTCAGCCATGCGGGTCCTGCCCCGGGAGATCCCAGCTCTCTGCTCCCTTCCCTTCTCCCCTCATCATGCCTCTCCTAGCATCCCTTCAGAGCGGGGAGAACTCTTGGTTAGGGGCATCAGCCTTCTGCTCTAGGCTGTGGACTCTTGGCATGAGGGAAGGGTCGCTTTTGTCTTCACATCTTGACTCCTGGTGCCAGAGCAGGCACTGCCCTGGCTGGAGAGGTGAAGGAATGAAGGAGCGGTGGTCAAACGAGACAGTGTGCGTGCAACTGCTTTGTAAACAGCGCTGTGTGACGCACATGCGCATCGGCGATCATTGGCTCTACACCTGTGGGCGGGGCCTTGTCAGGGACAGAGCAGGAACTCGGCCGCACCTTTGGAAACAGAGTCTGGAAGGCAGAAGGGAGCCCGCGGTGGTGGCCTGGGCCCCCAGGAAGCAGAGGCTCAGGTGTCATTCCTGTGAGGTGTTCACTAGGGAGGGCCCATATGAACAGACCCCGGGGAAGGCAGGGCAGGAAGTGGGACCAGCCAAGAGGGAAGGCGGACTGTGATGGTGGTGGCCCCGTGACAGCCTGGCTGTCTCCCAGGGAGCCCCGAGCCAGCATGGCCCTTTGGCACTGTCCTGACTGGGGCCAGGATGGCCTGATTTTTATCCCCTGCACTGATCAGACGTTGGATGTGGATCACTGAGGAAGGGACGTGAGCTTGGGCCAGGCAGACCTTGAGTCTCTAAAAGTGTGTGCTGGGCAGGGCTAGGGGTTCCCAGCGGCCCACCAGAGTCCACCACAACAGCTTCTCTGAGAGCCCAGGACCCGGGAGCACGCTTAGGGCTGAAGAAGCTGGCCTTGGGGAATCCTCCACCCCCAGGGGAGGCAGCCTTGGGGAAAACACGGCCCTGTGTATACCTGGGACCTGGTGTGGTCTTTGCTGCCACAGTGGGTCTATACTCGTCCAGGTGCCAAGACCCTCCACAGTCCAAGGCCGGGCCTCTGCAGTGCTGGGACATTCTATCTCTTGCTCTGGGGGTGGGGTCACGTGGAGCTGTGCACTTAGGACTATCGACGTTCCCATGTGCGTCATGCAGCCTACATCGCAGTGATGCTCTTCAAATTATTTAAAAAGTCTATCGTGTTCAACCTTCCAGTCTGCCTCCTGTTTCTCCTTTTAAAAGAGAAAAACATCATTGGGGTTTTACGACTCACAATCCTGCCAACCCCTAGATAGAAACAAACACTTTAAACTAGGAACTGAGCCAGGAAATCAAACTAATCTTTGGATCAAACCTGAATTTCACTTTGTCTTTGGACACCTCTCCATTCTCTACTCATACCCTTTAACCGCCTCCCATTAATCTCAAAAGAAACTTTAAAAACTTTTAAAAACTTATTTTTTTTTTTTCCTGGAGACGGGTGGGATTGCAACTATTTTTTTTTTTTCCTCCCAAACTTTCATTGTAACTCTACTCTGTGCCAGCCACTGCTCTGTCTTTGGGCTTGGAGAGAGCAGAGAATGAGGCCTGGTGACTGCCCAAGAGGGGCACACAGTCTGATGGGAATGTCCCTGCACACGAGCCAGCTATGTGGTGGCCCAGCTGAGCGCGAGGAGCTAGAGTTGGGGGCAGAGGGGCGAGAATCCGCACAGACTTTCTGGGATAAGTGCTCTCTTGCCAGTCTGGAGAGATGGCGATCTGACTGGTCTAGCCTGTCTCCTGGAAACCTCGTCTTGCTTGCGTTTGTTCTCCAAACTCCAGGTCACCCTGGCCTCCCCACGGTGACGGCTCCTACGTAGCCTTTGTGCATCTGTACTCTTGCCTTTGTATGCCCGCCCTTTCTTATCTTTCTGTGCAAAAAGGTGGCTTGCTCTCAGATCCCTGTGCTTGCTGTTGGAGGGTCAGTGGCTTCCCTTGCACTCAAGCCTCCTCTCACAAAACCCTCTCTGCAGTGTCCCCAGATTCCCTGGTGACTGCTCCATTAAATTCATTCGGAGTCAGCTACTGCTCTCTGGCCTCTTATATATATATATAAGAACTGCAGAACTGTACCTCTCACCTTGCAGAACGTTCCTTCCGCATCTCACTCCTCTTAAACTTCTACTTAAGATTAGCGCACAAGGGACTCCTCTGGTGGGCCCGTGGCTAAGACTCCATGTTCCCAGTGCAGAGGGCCCGGGTTCAATCCCTGGTCAGGGAACTAGATCCCATAAGCTGCAAGTGAAAATCACATGTACTGCAACTAAGACCCAGGGCAGTCAAAAATAAATAAATAAATATTAAAAACAGATGAGCCCACAATACCAAGGTGGGAAGGGGAGCCTGGGGGACCTCAGGGCCTGAGGGGCACCCTCAGACTGAGCCCGACCAGCAGAGACCCATCAACCTCTCCCTTCAGGGTTGGACTCAGCCACTCAGTCAAGTCCCTTTGCGACTCTATGGACTGTAGCCCACCAGGCTCCTCTGTCCATGGAATTATCCTGGCAAGAATACTGGAGTGGGTAGCCATTTCCTCCTTCAGGTGATCATCCCAACCCAGGGATCGAACCCAAGACTTCTGCGCCTTCTGCATTGGCAGGTGGATTCTTTGCCAGCCACTGATGCTTTTTCTCAGGACAGTTTTAAGAACCAGATCTTTTGGTTGGGTTCAGATCACAGGCAAACTCCAGACTGCAGGACACACACACTCGGGAAGCTGCTTTAAGGCATTTCACTTTGTTGTCTGGGCGCTGCCGGCTCTTACTTGCCCCCAGCACTGCCCCCCCGCCAGGGGAGGGAGCATCCTGCCAGTAGTCTCTGAGTGCATCAGGCAATGTCCCGTATCTTTTCCATATCATTTGGAAAGTTCTCAGAGTCAACTGGGCCACAGGACATCTTGTGAGATGAGGGGATTTAGCAGTCAAAGTGTGTTTTGTTTCCATAAACCCTGGAATTAATTGGCTCTTCTTGAGCCTGCCACAGTTCACAGCTGGGAGAGGAGATGCAGGACTACGACGTCTGCCCACCTTAGAATTAAAAAGTCACTGCAGATAATTCTGAAAGCTGAGACTTGAGGATTCATGATACCAAGAAGGAAAATTATCTTTGCTTTAGAAAACCTTCCAGCCTGTCCACACAGGTTCCCCCAGCCGATTCTCATGTGTGTATCCACTCTGAGGTAAGGATGAGACATTTGGTGTTAATGTGTCTCTGTACCCCATCTCCAGAGCCAAAGCAAAGAGGGGACTGATTCTTTGTAAATTCAAACTGTGTGGACTGCCATTCAAAGTAACTGACCTCCAATCTTCTCTTTAATGTGTCATTAAATCTCTGGGTACATATTTGCTGACGTAACATTCATTGTGAGTCTGTGAAGAGCTGGAATGTACTTAAAGTGCTTTTCTCACACCTACAGAGTCACTTCAAACCTACGTACCAGCTCTCCTCAGAGCCTCACACCTTGAGGTTTCAGAGCCCGTGGAAGAAGTGAAACAAGCTTTCTCTCTCATTTTAAAATTGGCCAATCATAGAGGCGATTTCAAGTCAGCGTCATGTTAAAGACATTACCAGAATAGAATGAGCTAACGCAGAAAGACAACTCCTCCCAACAGTTCTGGTTATGCTTCATATAATGATGGCAAACGTAATGCCAAAAATCACCCATTGTGAAGATTTCATAAGCACCAACAAGCACCCAGAAAGGCATTCAACATCACTAATCATCCAGGGAAACGCAAATCAAAACCGCCACATCACCTCGCATCCATCAAGATGACTACTACCAAAAAATTTTGAAAATGTGTTGGTGAGGATGTGGAGAAACAGAAAGGCTTGTGTTGTGGGGATTCCTCAAAGTGTTAAAAGTAGAATAACCTTATGATCCAGCAATCTCATTTCTGGGTATACATCCTGAAGAACTGAAGACAGAGTCGTGAAGAGACATTTGTACACTGAAGTTCATAGCAGTCCTATTCATAATAGTCAAAAGGCGGAAGCAACCAAAGTGTCCATCAATGGATGAATGAACAAAGAAAATATGAAATATGCATATATTTATATATGTACATGCATATTGTATATACGATGGAATGTTAATCAGCCTTAAAAAGGACGGAATCTTACCACATGCTCCGTCATTGCTGCTATTGTTCAGTCACTAAGTCGTGTCCGACTCTTTGAGACCCCATGGACTGCCACATGCCAGGCTTCCCTGTCCTCCACTATCTCCCAGTATTTGCTCAGATTCATGTCCATTGAGTTGATGATGCCATCTGTCACCCCCTTCTCCCGTCCTCAATCTTTCCCAGCATCAGGGTCTTTTCCAACTTGTCATTTCCTTGCATCAGGTGGCCAAAGTATTGGAGCTTCAGCTTCAGCATCATTGCTTCCAAATTGATTTCCTTTAAGACTGAAAGCCTTGATGTACTGTATATTGTACACTACACCATGCATGAACCTTAGGGACATGACACTAAGTGAAATAAACCAGTTTCAAAAGAACAAATATTGTATGAGTCCACTCATATGAGGTCCCTAGAGGAGCCAGAATCCCAGAGACAGGAAGCAGAAGTGTTGTTGTCAGAGACTGGGAAGATGAGGAGCTGTTGGTTAACGGGGACAGAGTTTCAGTTTTGCAAGATGAAAGTTGTATTATAGACTGGTTGCACAACAGTGTGGATGCACTTAGCAATACTCAACTGTACATTTAAAATAGTTAAGATGGTGTATATTGCATCGTGTCTATTTTACCATAATTTTAAAAAGTTACACGTGGTTGCCTCCTCACAGTAAGTGACTGTCCAGCACTGTCCTCCGGGAGTGTGTGTCACCCAGGTGTGTTGAGTCCTTGGCTGTATCTTGCTCCCCCACGTCCACCATGGTCCCTGGACAGGGTCTGGCAAATAGAAGCTCAGCACAGTTTTACTGAACGTCTGAGGAAAAGAAGTCGAGAAGGAGAGAGGAAAGGAAAAAGGAATGAATAGAAAATCCACAAAAGATAAATTACAAATGGACAGTAACCAAATGAGAAAATTTTCAGCTTCACTAGTAATCAAAGAAAAGCCCATTAAAGCAACAGTGAGCTTCCATTTCTCACTATAAAATGAGCAAAGATTTTTATTATTATAATTTAAAAACCAAAGGCTGGCAAGGATTTGTTGAGATGGATAACTTCAGATAGAACTGGTACATTTCTGTAAGAAACATAGTGGTATATATGAACAGCCCTAATAAAAATTCATATCTTTTGACCCAATAATCCTCTATCTAAGAACACATCCTCAGGAATCAATGAGATACTTAGACAAAGATTTAGGGGAAAAGATGCTTATTACAGAATCATTTATAACAGTTCAAAGACCAGAGCTAAACATCTGGCAAATGGAAAAATGCTTAGGTATGAGATGAAAAATTATATAGCTACTAAAAATCATGTCTTAGAAAAATAATAATGTAAGAAATTTTTACAGTTATATGTACATATAGATTATGCACGTAATGAGATTAGTTTTATTTAAAAAGATTGAAAACAGAGAGGAAATAGAGATACAGACGCAGAGAAGAGACTCATGGACACAGTGGGGTGGAGGAGGGGCAAGTTGAAGCAGTGACACTGAAACGTGTACACTACCGCCTGTAAAACAGGTCACCAGTGGGAATTTGCTATATGACACAGGGAGCTCAAACCTGGTGCTCTGCAAAAACCTAAAGGGGTGGGAACTGAGAGGGAGTTTCGAGAGGGAGGGGACATATATCCAGGGCTGATTCATGCTGATATATGACAGAAATCAACACAATATTGAAAAGCAATTATCTTCCAATTAAAAAATTTTAAAATGTAATGTTTAATTTCTGGATGAGATGAGTGATTGATTTTACTATACCTTTCTCTAGCTCCTGAAAGTGAAAGTCGCTCAGTCATGTCCAACTCTTTGTGACCTCATGAACTATACAGTCCATGGAATTCTCCAGGTCAGAATACTGGAGTATTGTAGCCTTTCCCTTCACCAGGGGATCTTCCCAACCCAGGGATTGAACCCAGGTCTCCTGCATTGCAGGTGGATTATTTACCAGCTGAGCCACCAGGGAAGCCCAAGAATACTGGAGTGGGTAGCCTATCCCTTCTCCAGGGGATCTTCCTGACCCAGGAATCGAACCAGGGTCTCCTGTATTGCAGGCAGGTTCTTTACCAACTGAACTATCAGGGAAGCTCTCATATTCTAAAATAAGCATTTGATACTTTTCTAATTAAAAATATGATTTGAAAAAAGGAAAATATTATGTCACCATCTGAACATCTGAAAGGGCTCGGTGAAGGCAAAAGTGGCAAGGCTGTTCCCTGTCCTCAAGCAGTGGTGATGCGGTTGGGAGAGCTCGGCCATGGTGCTAGTAGTCTTGGCGTGAGGGTGACTGGACAGGATGCGGGAAGGCTCTGCAGAGGGCAGTGCTTGGGTAGCAGTGAAGGATTGGAACCTCTGTCTCTATTTCCACTGGACTTGGTAGCGCTTCCTGTGCCTCTCCTTCCCTGACATCAGTCATCCTGGGCACACTGTCCCTACGGTGGGTTGACTGTGCTTTTAGGGTTTATTCTCTCCATGATCTATGTAGGCTCAACTCAACCAACACAGGATATTCTCCAAGGTTTATCTCCTTAATACACTTGCTGCAGCAGGCTTTCAAGTCAGTGCTTATTTAAGGCATCACTTGGCTTGCATTTGCACTGGCAAGGATTACGTTGTCCAGAGATCAGGGCTGGAAGGTGGCAAGACCCACACTCTTTGAAGGGTTGTTCCAACACAAGCCTGGAGTCCCAGGCTGCAGAGCTAGGAGGTGGATGCCTTGACTCGAAAGTAGGGAAATGAGACCTGTAGAGGGGTAGTGGCTTGTCCCAGACAGGATGCCATCTCAGGGCCACAGCTGGGATTGGGTCCTAGCTCTTCTGGCACCTGGGGAGTGTGCCTGTCCACTGCCCCCTGCTGCTGGAGGAGTGGCGTGACCCTCTCTTCCCACCAGAACACTGGACTCACTGCAGTGGTGCAAAAAGAGACCAGGGTGGGCTGCTGGGGATGCGGGGGTGGATGGAGGCTACTTTTAGTATGAGAACATGAGAGTGACAAAAATTATCTTTGTGTGCACATCAGGAGACCATCTGGATATCTTTTGAAATTTATAATTGAAAGAAATTGCAATCTAAATACAATATAACCATCTTCTATTTTGGTTTTGTATAGTTTCTTTCTTGTTTATTAAAGAACTACATGTTCTGGAAGTTTTAGCCAATGTGACACACAAATAAAAAATGTGAATTATGACTAGTAGACATAAGACTAACTAAATTATTTTTAGATATTGTGCTTGCTTGCTTATAAAGCCCAGGGGCACTACCTAGAGACTACTGCTGAGAAGAGAACAGTGCAGGTCAGTTGCTCAGTTGTGTCCGAGTCTTTGCGACCCCATGGACTGCAGCACGCCAGGCCTCCCTGTCCATCACCAGCTCCCAGAGCTCCCTCAAACTCGTGTCCATCGAGTCGGTGATGCCATCCAACCATCTCATCCTCTGTCGTCCCCTTCTCCTCCCACCTTCAATCTTTCCCAGAATCAGGATCTTTTCCAATGAGTCAGTTCTCGCAGCAGGTGGCCAAAGTATTGGAGTTTCAGCTTCAGGATCAGTCCTTCCAGTGAATATTCAGGACTGATTTCCTTTAGGATTGACTGGTTTGATCTCCTTGCAGTCCAAGGGACTCTCAGAAGTCTTCCCCAACACCACAGTTCAAAAACATCAGTTCTTTGGCACTCAGCTTTCTTTATAGTCCAACTCTCACATCCATACATGACTACTGGAAAAACCATAGCTTTGACTATATGGACCTTTTTTGGCAGGTAATGTCTCTGCTTTTTAACATGCTATCTAGGTTGGTCATAGTTTTTCTTCCAAGGAGCAAGTGTCTTTTAATTTCATGGTTGCAGTCACCATCCATAGTGATTTTGGAACCCAAGAAAATAAAGTCTCTCACTGTTTCCATTATTTCCCCATCTATTTGCCATGAAGTGACTGGACTGGATGCCATGATCTTAGTTTTCTGAATGTTGAGTTTTAAGTTGAGAAGAGAATGACACAGTCAAATGAGCCAAGGCAGATCCCCAACTGGCTGCAGACTCATAAAAAGGCTGGATAGGATACAACTCTATAAGTATAAAACTATATACACACATATGTATATTCAGATCAGATCAGATCAGTCGCTCAGTCTTGTCCAACTCTCCGTGACCCCATGAATCACAGCACGCCAGGCCTCCCTGTCCATCACCATCTCCCGGAGTTCACTCAAACTCATGTCCATCGAGTTGGTGATGCCATCCAGCCATCTCATTCTCCGTCGTCCCCTTCTCCTCCTGCCCCCAACCTTTCCCAGCATCAGAGTCTTTTCCAGTGAGTCAACTCGTCGCATGAGGTGGCCAAAGTATTGCAGTTTCAGCTTTAGCATCAGTCCCTCCAATGAACATCCAGGATTGATCTCCTTTAGAATGGACTGGGTGGATCTCCTTGCAGTATAAGGGACTCTCAAGAGTCTTCTCCAATACCACAGTTCAAAAGCATCGATTCTTTGGTGATCAGCTTTCTTCACAGTCCAACTCTCACATCCATACATGACCACGGGAAAAACCATTGCCTTGACTAGACGGAACTTGGTTGGCAAAGTAATGTCTCTGCTTTTTAATATACTATCAAGGTTGGTCATAACTTTCCTTCCAAGGAGCAAGCGTCTTTTAATTTCATGGCTGCAATCACCATCTGCAGTGATTTTGGAGCCACAAAAAATAAAGTCTGACACTGTTTCCACTGTTTTTCCATCTATTTCCCATGAAGTGATGGGACCAGAGTCCATGATCTTTGTTTTCTGAATGTTGAGCTTCAAGCCAACCTTTTCACTCTCCTCTTTCACTTTCATCAAGAGGCTTTTGAGTTCCTCTTCACTTTCTGCCATAAGGGTAGTGTCATCTGCATATCTGAGGTTATTGATATTTCTCCCGGCAATCTTGATTCCAGCTTGTGCTTCTTCCAGCCCAGCGTTCCTCATGATGTACTCTGCATATAAGTTAAATAAGCAAGGTGACAATATACAGCCTTGACGTACACATTTTCCTATTTGGAACCAGTCTGTTGTTCCATGTACAGTTCTAACTGTTGTTTCCTGACCTGCATACAGGTTTCTCAAGAGGCAGGTCAGGTGGTCTGGGATTCCCATCTCTTTCAGAATGTTCCACAGTTTATTGTGATCGACACAGTCAAAGGCTTTGGCATAGTCAATGAAGCAGAAATAGATGTTTTTCTGGAACTCTCTTGCTTTCTCCATGATCCAGCAGATGTTGGCAATTTGATCTCTGGTGCCTCTGCCTTTTCTAAAACCTGCTTGAACATCTGGGAGTTCATGGTTTAATACTGCTGAAGCCTGGCTTGGAGAATTTTGAGCATGACTTTACTAGCGTGTGAGATGAGTGCAATTGTGCGGTAGTTTGAGCATTCTTTGGCATTCCCTTTCTTTGGGATTGGAATGAAGACTGACCTCTTCCAGTCCTGTGGCCACTGCTGAGTTTTCCAAATCTGCTGGCATATTGAGTGCAGCACTTTCACAGCATCATCTTTCAAGACTTGAAATAGCTCATCTGGAATTCCATCACCTCCACTAGCTTTGTTTGTAGTGATGCTTTCTAAGGCCCACTTGACTTCACATTCCAAGATGTCTGGCTCTAGGTCAGTGATCACGTTATCGTGACTATCTTGGTTGTGAAGATCTTTTTTGTACAGTTCTTCTGTGTATTCCTGCCACCTCTTCTTAATATCTTCTGCTTCTGTTAGGTCCATACCATTTCTGTCCTTTATTGAGCCCATCTTTGCATGAAATGTTCCCTTGGAATCTCTAATTTTCTTGAAGAGGTCTCTTGTTTTTCCTATTCTGTTGTTTTCCTCTATTTCTTTGCATTGATCGCTGAGGAAGTCTTTCTTATCTCTCCTTGCTATTCTTTGGAACTCTGCATTCAGATGCTTATATCTTTCCTTTTCTCCTTTGCTTTTCACCTCTCTTCTTTTCACAGCTATTTCTAAGGCCTCCTCAGACAGCCATTTCGCTTTTTTGCATTTCTTTTCCATGGGGATGGTCTTGGTCCCTGTCTCCTGTACAATGTCACGAACCTCCGTCCAGAGTTCATCAGGCACTCTATCTATCAGATCTAGTCCCTTAAATCTATTTCTCACTTCCACTGTATAATCATAAGGTATTTGATTGAGGTCATATCTGAATGGTCTAGTGGTTTTCCCTACTTTCTTCAATTTAAGTCTGAATTTGGCAATAAGGAGTTCATGATCTGAGCCACAGTCAGCTCCTGGTCTTGTTTTCGCTAACTGTATACAGCTTCTTCATCTTTGGTTGCAAAGAATATAATCAATCTGATTTTGGTGTTGACCATCTGGTGATGTCCATGTGTAGAGTCTTCTCTTGTGTTGTTGGAAGAGGGTGTTTGCTATGACCAGTGCATTCTCTTGACAAAACTCTATTAGCCTTTGCCCTGCTTCATGGTGCCCAGTGTACTACTGGAGCTCAGTGGAGAAATAACTCTAGAAGGAATAAAGGGATGGAGCAAAAGCAAAACCAGTGCCCAGTTGTGGATGTGACCAGTGATAGAAGCAAGGTCCGGTGCTGTAAAGAGCAATATTGCATAGGAACCTGGAAAGTTAGGTCCATGAATCAAGGCAAATTGGAAGTGGTCAAACAGGAGATGGCAAGAGTGAACATAGACATTCTAGGAATCAGTGAATTAAAATGGACTGGAATGGGTGAATTTAACTCGGATGACCATTATATCTACTACTGTGGGCAGGAATCCCTTAGAAGAAATGGAGTAGCCATCATGGTAAACAAGAGTCCGAAATGCAGTACTTGGACGCAATCTTAAAAATGACAGAATGATTTCTGTTCATTTCCAAGGCAAACCATTCAATATTACAGTAATCCAGGCCTATGCCCCAACCAGTAATGCTGAAGAAGCCGAAGTTGAACGGTTCTATGAAGACCTACAAGACCTTTTAGAACTAACACCCAAAAAAGATGTCCTTTTCATTATAGGGGACTGGAATGCAAAAGTAGGAAGTCAAGAAACATATGTATATTAGTTAGGCTGAATAGATATAAGGGCTGATAGGAATAAGTGGAAATTATCATATGCCCTAAACAAAGCTAGAGGGAAAGCACATGAGTGGAAGCAGGAGCCTGATGTTCTCATGGTGCTGGAGACACAAAAGTGGAGGAGAGACAGGGATGCTGCCCTCACCAGGCTTGCAAGCTACAGTAGGAGATGACACTCATGGAAGAATCACATACCATGAAACATCACTGTCATGAAACTGGTAAGAGGGAAGGTACCTAGGGCTCAGCAGGTAAAGAATCCACCTACAATGCAGGAGATACAGGAGACATGAGTTCAATTCCTGGGTCAGGAAGATTCCATGGATAAGGAAATGGCAACCCACTCCAGTATTCTTGCTTGGAGAATCCCATGGAGAGAGGAGCCTGGCGGCTACAGTCCATGGGATCACAAAGAGTCAGCCATGACTGAGAGACTAAGCACAGCACAACGCACAGGGAGATTTCCCCACGCTAAAGAAGACAGGAAAGACATCATTGCCACATGCAGATTGAACATAACTAGCAAGTGAATTAACAAAATGTGAAAAACAAAATCTAAAAGAACCGAAAGAACACATCAAGGAATGGTCTGGGGTAGAATTTTTTTTTCCCTCTCAGTATAATATTAAAGGAAAACATTGCTAGACTTGATCATCTTAACATTTAAAGCTTCTGCACATTAGGAAACTACCACAAGCAAAAGTAAAGTGTAAATTACAAAGGAATTTGCAATCTACATAAGCAAGAATTGTCATTTTTCATATATAAAGAGCTTTATCCATAAATAAGAAAAAGACACATGCACTTACACATAGCTAGGCTTAGAACAGGATGGTTTCACACATATATGTTAAAATAAACAAATACAAAGGCCAATAAACATAAAATGCTCATCATCAATCTGTCATAAAAGGCACATGATTTACAGCGGTATGTCTTCATTGATTTTTGCCCATGAAATTGGCAGAGATTTAAATGCTGATGAATTAAAATGTTAGGAAGGTGGCAGGAAACAGGTGGAAATATAAATAGGTACAATTTTTCTGGAGGGCAACTTGGCAAAATCTTTCCAGTGCTTTAAAAGTATGCCTACTTGCTAATTTTGCTCAAAGAATTTATCTTAAATCAATGTATTTGAGCAAAGATGGTGTGAAGGATATTCAGCGTTATTTACAACAGAGCAAAACTGAAAAAAATCTTACAGCCTAATGAAATGAAGGATGGCAGATTATTAGTTACTGAAAAACCTCATTATGGGGACAAATATGTTGTAATATATTGTTATCTAAGAAAACAATAGGTTACACAACAGAAGAATGAGTAGGGAGGCCAGAGGCATGAACCCCACATGTACGGAAACTTGATTTGTGACCTATGGTGGGTACCATTACAATCCAGTAGGGAATAGATGGATGAGTCAATGAACGGCTCTGGGGTAATTATCATCCATATGAAAAAATAAAAGGAGAGCCTAAAGGCACGCCGCAGACCAACAAATTTCAGGTGGAAGGACAAAATGTGAAAAGAAACTTTAAAACTTCTAGAAGAAAATATAGCATAATGTCTGTATGATCTCAGATAAGAATTTTTTAAAAGAAAAGAGTTCACACAAGCCATAAACTAAAATTGCGGTAAATACTACAATGTGAAACATCAAAAAAAAAAAAAAAAAGTACATAAGAGGATAGAGCCAAAAAATGGAAAGATAGCAGCAGGCTGGAAGAAAATGAATTCAATGCATATAAAAGATGAATTACTGCAGAAGCTTCCCAGGTGGCTCAGTAGTGAAGAATTCACCTGCCAATGCAGGATATGTGGGTTCGATTCTTGGGTAGGGACGATCCCCTGGAGAAGGAAATGGAAACCCACTCCAGTATTCTTGCCAGGAAAATCTCATGGACAGAGGAACTTGGTGGGCTACACTCTACAGGGTCACAAAGAGTTGGACATGACTTAGCAACTACACAACAACAACAGTTACTGCAGAATATGTGAAGTAGTGCCGCTCAGCTTGTTACCAACATTCTGAGTCAGTCCCCAGCAAAGGTCCTTCTGCTCTGTATCATCTGAGCCAATAGAATGAGAATGAATTTGCTTCAGAAACAAATGAATGCCTCATTCTTTGATCACAGGACGGAGAGAAGCGAGCACATATTCTTCCACACCAGCCAGTGGGCGTGGCTGCTGTGCAGGGATCTAACTGGGGAAGGGGAGGGGGCGGGGCTATCAAGGGGCGGGGCAAATGCACTGCTCATGCTCCAGATCCAGTGCCAGGCTCAGCCTCTCTGCACACGGCCCGCTGCCGCCATCTTGAATCTTGAATGCAGCCCTCGGGCTGAGGTGTCAGTGCGGCCATTTTGCACCAGGAACTGTGGTCTGACCTGCTGAGTGAGGCTTCTGCCTATGACCCTCTGTGAACAAGTAACAGCAGACTGAGCACAAAGGAAAAAAATAAAGGTTAGATTTATTATTACCCACATTCTGTTTTTACTTCCCTGGAATTGTTAATGGGGCTTTGCTGGTGACGAAGGTTGACAGTGCATGGGAATCACCGGATCTTTTGAAAAGGTGGCTTGTTTGAGCAGGTGCAGGTGGGGCTGGAGAGCCCGCATTTTTAACAAGGTCCCAGGTGAAGCTTATGCTGCTGCTCCATAGACCACCTTTAGAGTAGCAAGGCTGTTAGACTCCTACAGATAAATAAGAAAAGAGAAATAAGCCCACCCTAAGTCTGGTGGAGGATCTGAACAGCCGATGCTCAGAGACAAACCGTAGGAGCATTAAGCGTCTTAGTTGGGATGGGCTTGTGCTGTCACTCCGAGGCCCCAAGACAGAGGTTTGTTTCTTGCTCTTGTAAAAGAGGCGCGTGTTCTCCGTTGGTGGGGGCAGGGTGGGGCGCTCTCCTCACAGCAGCCTGGAGCCCAGCTGCTGGAAGCCCTGCCGTTTTCACAGTGGAACTGGCAAAGCTGCTCTTGGAACTGGGCAGCTGGAAGAAGAAAAGAGGTTTATATGGGTCCGTCTTGGAAATGGTGAGGACACTTGTTTATCTGTTCGGTCGCGTCCGATTCTTTTGTGACTTTGAGGACTGTAGCCCGCCAGGCTCCTCTATTCATGGAATTTCCCAGGCGAGAATTCAGGAGAGGGTTGTCGTTTCTTCCTCCAGGGGATCTTCCTGACCCAGGGATGGAACCCGTGTCTCCTTCTTGGCAGGCGGATTCTCTACCACTGAGCCACCTGGTGAGGACACTACTGCTCACCTTTTACTGGTTAGAACTCTGAGGTTGCAGCCAACTGCATGGGAGGCTGGGAAGTATAATCCAACTGGACTCAGGAAAAAGAGGAACTGCGTTTGGTGACCAGCTAGCAGTCTGCCACACATCTGAAGAGATGCTCAGTGCTCTAGTAACCACGGAAACGCAATTAAAGCTGCAACATGGTATCATTGTATAGCACTGTTAGAGCCAGATCTCAGGACTGGAGGAGGTGCCTTTCACACCGAATATTCTCTTTTCCACCTCTTCATTCCATGCACGTATTACCTCCAACACACCATCAGTTTACTTTATAATGTTCATTATTTATGGTTTGTATTCCATCTGTCAACTCCAACAGAACAAAGATATTTGTCTGTTACATTAACTGCTATATTCTTAGTGTCCACAGCACTGCCTGAATGGAGGTGCTTCAGGTGACACTCTTCCAGTCACCCCAGCACAGAGCCCAAGCACCTGACACGCGAGAACAGGGGCTCCTCAACTGTTTGGACATGTCCACCCTATGGCTTTTCCCATCTAAGGCCCCAGGATAAGCACTCCTGCTATGTCAGCCCAGATTCCCAGTCCAAAGTATCCAAGAGGATAACCAATGACTGTTGTTTTCAGCCTGCAAAATTGCTTTAGTTTTTAAAGTTGGTTATTTCCGTATAACTTACATTATTACAAAAAACTGTGGAAAATACTTAAAGAGGTGAGAATACCAGACCACCTTACCTGCCATCTGAGAAACCTATATGCAGATCAAGAAGCAACACTTAGAACCAGACATGGAACAATGGATTGGTTCAAATTTGAGAAAGGAGTATGTCAAGGCTGTATATTGTCACCCTGCTTCCTTAACTTATATGCGGAATACATCATGAGAAATGCTGGGCTGGATGAATCACCAGCTTGGAATCAAGATTGCTGGGAGAAATATCAACAACCTCAGATATGCAGATGATATCACTCTTATTGGCAGAAAGCAAAGAGGAACTAAAGAACCTCTTGATGAAAGTGAAAGAGGAGAGTAAAAAGACTGGCTTGAAACTCAACATTCAGAAAACTGAGATTGTGGCATCCAGTCCCATCACTTCATGGCAAATAGATGGGGAAAAAATGGTAACAGTGGCAGATTTTATTTTCTTGAACTCCAGAATCACTAGGAACAGTGACTGCACCCATGAAATTAAAAGACACTTGCTCCTTGGAAGAAGACCTACAACAAACATAGACAGTGTATTAAAAGAAGAGACATCATTTTGCTGGCAAATGTCCATATAGTCAAAACTGTGGTTTTACCAGGAGTCATGTATGAATGTGAGAGCTGGACCAATAAAGAAGGCTGAGCGCAGAAGAACTGATGCTTTCGAACTGTGATTCTAGAGAAGACTCTCGAGAGTCCCTTGTACTGCAAGGATATCAAACCAGTCAATCCTAAAGGAAATCAATCCTGAATATTCATTGGGAGGACCAATGCTGAAGCTGAAGCTCCAATACTTTGGCCACCTGATGTGAAGAACTGACTCATTGGAAAAGACCCTGATGCTGGGAAAAATGGAAGGCAGGAGGAGAAGGGGATGACAGAGGATGAGATTGTTGGATGGCATCACTGACTCAATGGACCTGAGTTTGAGTAAACTCTAGGAGATAGTGGAGGACGGGGGAACCTGGCGTGCTGCAGCCTGTGGGGTCTCAAAGAGTCGGATACGACTTAGTGACTGAACAACAGCAACAACTTACATTAAGTAAAATTCACTCCTTTTAAGTGTACACTTTGGTGATATATACTTATAGTCATGAAAATGTATAGTCATGAAACCATCATCACAACTGAGAAATAAAGCATTTCAATACGTCACCTCCTAGGCCACCAAGCTCTGGCTACACTGTCACACAGCAGGAGTGGCAGGCAGCACATTCTCTTGGCTTTACTGTGTACTCACTGAATGACTGTTTTTCCTACTCTGGGAATCTCCTTTCTTCGGAGCTCCGGCTAAGGTCTGTTTTCCCATTAGACCAGAAGCTCCATGTGACTTGTTCCTAGTGTAGTTCCTAGCATGTAGTTCAGTTCAGTTCAGTCGCTCAGTCGTGTCCGACTCTCCGCGACCCCATGAATCACAGCACACCAGGCCTCCCTGTCCATCACCAACTCCCGGAGTTCACTCAAACTCATGTCCACAGAGTCGGTGATGCCATCCAGCCATCTCATTCTCAGTCGTCCCCTTCTCCTCCAGCCCCCAACCCTTCCCAGCATCAGAGTCTTTTCCAGTGAGTCAACTTGTCACATGAGTTGGCCAAAGTATTGCAGTTTCAGCTTTAGCATCAGTCCTTCCAATGAACACCCAGGATCGATCTCCCTTAGAATGGACTGGTTGGATCTCCTTGCGGTACAAGGGACTCTCAAGAGTCTTCTCCAACACCACAGTTCAAAAGCATCAATTTTTCGGCGATCAGCTTTCTTCACAGTCCAACTCTCACATCCATACATGACCACGGGAATAACCATAGCCTTGACTAGACGGACCTTGGTTGGCAAAGTAATGTCTCTGCTTTTTAATATATTATCAAGATTGATCATAACTTTCCTTCCAAGGAGTAAGCGTCTTTTAATTTCATGGCTGCAATCACCATCTGCAGTGATTTTGGAGCCCAAAAAAATAGTCTGACACTGTTTCCACTGTTTTTCCATCTATTTCCCATGAAGTGATGGGACCAGATGCCATCTTTGTTTTCTGAATGTTGAGCTTCAAGCCAACCTTTTCACTCTCCTCTTTCACTTTCATCAAGAGGCTTTTGAGTTCCTCTTCACTTTCTGCCATAAGGGTGGTGTCATCTGCATATCTGAGGTTATTGATATTTCTCCCGGCAATCTTGATTCCAGCTTGTGCTTCTTCCAGCCCAGCGTTCCTCATGATGTACTCTGCATAGAAGTTAAATAAGCAAGGTGACAATATACAACCTTGACGTATTCCTTTTCCTATTTGGAACCAGTCTGTTGTTCCATGTCCAGTTCTAACTGTTGCTTCCTGACCTGCATACAGGTTTCTCAAGAGGCAGGTCAGGTGGTCTGGGATTCCCATCTCTTTCAGAATGTTGCACAGTTTATTGTGATCGACACAGTCAAAGGCTTTTGCATAGTCAATGAAGCAGAAATAGATGTTTTTCTGGAACTCTCTTGCTTTCTCCATGATCCAGCGGATGTTGGCAATTTGATCTCTGGTGCCTCTGCCTTTTCTAAAACCTGCTTGAACATCTGGGAGTTCACAGTTCACATATTGCTGAAGCCTGGCTTGGAGAATTTTGAGCATGACTTTACTAGTGTGTGAGATGAGTGCAATTGTACGGTAGTTTGAGCATTCTTTGGCATTCCCTTTCTTTGGGATTGGAATGAAGACTGACCTTTTCCAGTCCTGTGGCCACTGCTGAGTTTTCCAAATTTGCTGGCATATTGAGTGCAGCATTTTCACAGCATCATCTTTCAAGATTTGAAATAGCTCAACTGGAATTCCATCACCTCCACTAGCTTTGTTCCTAGTGATGCTTTCTAAGGCCCACTTGACTTCACCTTCCAAGATGTCTGGCTCTAGGTCAGGCGGCGCAGACGCGAGAGACGCCGGCCCCGGCTCAACCGATCAGGCAAGGAGGCGCGGCCGAGAGGAGCTGCCCCACGCCTGAGGCCAGGGCCAGGGGCCGACAGGAGCTGCCCCACATCCAACAGGCAGTGGCTGCGCGGGCACAGGAGGGCTGAGAGGAGCTACTCCACGTTCAAGGTCAGGAGGGGCGGCCTTGAGGAGATACCCCTCATCCAACGTAAGGTACAGCAGCTGCACTTTGCTGGAGCGTCTGTGAAGACATTTTCCACGACCAAGGTAAGAGAAACCCAAATAAGACGGTAGGTATTGGGAGGGGGCATCAGAGGACAGACACACTGAAATCATAATCACGGGAAACTAGTTGATCTGATCACATGGACCACAGCCGAATGTGGTCCACTGGAGAAGGGAATGGCAAACCACTTCAGTATACTTGCCTTGAGAACCCCATGAACAGTATCAAAAGGCAAAATGATAGGATACTAAATGAGGAATTGCCCAGGTCGGTAGGTGCCCAGTATGCTACTGGAGATCAGTGGAGAAATAACTCTAGAAGGAATAAAGGGATGGAGCAAAAGCAAAACCAATGCCCAGTTGTGAATGTGACCAGTGATAGAAGCAAGGTCCGGTGCTGTAAAGAGCAATATTGCATAGGAACCTGGAATGTTAGGTCCATGAATCAAGGCAAATTGGAAGTGGTCAAACAGGAGATGGCAAGAGTGAACATCGACATTCTAGGAATCAGTGAATTAAAATGGACTGGAATGGGTGAATTTAACTCGGATGACCATTATATCTACTACTGTGGGCAGGAATCCCTTAGAAGAAATGGAGTAGCCATCATGGTCAACAAAAAAGTCCGAAATGCAGTACTTGGATGCAATCTTAAAAACAACAGAATGATTTCTGTTCATTTCCAAGGCAAACCATTCAATATTACAGTAATCCAGGCCTATGCCCCAACCAGTAACGCTGAAGAAGCCGAACTTGAACAGTTCTATGAAGACCTACAAGACCTTTTAGAACTAACACCCAAAAAAGATGTCCTTTTCATTATAGGGGACTGGAATGCAAAAGTAGAAAGTCGAGAAACACCTGGAGTAACAGGCAAATTTGGCCTTGGAGCATGAAATGAAGCAGGGCAAAGGCTAATAGAGTTTTGTCAAGAGAACGCACTGGTCATAACAAACACCCTCTTCCAACAACACAAGAGAAGACTCTACACATGGACATCACCAGATGGTCAACACCGAAATCAGATTGATTATATTCTTTGCAGCCAAAGATGGAGAAGCTGTATACAGTTAGCAAAAACAAGACTGGGAGCTGACTGTGCTCAGATCATGAACTCCTTATTGCCAAATTCAGACTGAAATTGAAGAAAGTAGCATGTAGTAGTGCTCATTAAATCACTGGTAATAAATGGAATGTGACGGAGCATGATGGTCTGAAGACTCTGGCTTCAGACATGTGTGAGAAAGTCACATGGCTTCTCAGCCTCATTCCGTTTGAATATCAGATAGTCATACTACCCATCGGAAGGTGAAAAGCATATATATAGCTGGTCTGGATTAATGCCCTCAGTTATGTCTTAATTTCTAATGAATATTTATCAAGCCCCTACTGTGTGCTAGGCACTGGCCTAGGTGCTGAGGATGTGAAGGGGAGCATATGTAGATACAGTCTGTATGCCCATGGGGTTTACCATCTCCTGGGGTGGGGGGCAAGATGGTAAATGCAGTGATCACGCACATATGTGCCCTGGTAAATCATGGCACGTGTCCTGGGACCCACCCCCCTTCTCATCCCATCAACGGTCCTACAGTGTTCTCTGGGGCATGAATTGCCATCTTCTGTTAGAATCATTGCTCAGGAGGGGAATTGCTCTTCTATCATGGTTATTTGCTATCAAGGTTAGAGATGTTCTGAGAATCATTCTGTTTATAGTAATAGTGGATTCTTCTGAAATAAACGCGCAGAAGGCAGAAATGGGCAAAACCACCAGGCGGTTGGTTCTCTCTAATAATCTCTACCTTTAAAACAACAAAATAGACCTTTTAGATAAACTAAGCAGCCTCACAAAGGTTGTCCTGAGAATTCAACCTGGGGACACTTGCCTGAGAATGCCAGAAATTTCCACTGCTTCCCCCTTACCCTTCAATGACTTTATGGTTGGGAAAGAAGCTTACTGGCTTATAAATATTTCCCATTATGGAACTTTCTGGTAAGCTCCTCAAGTAATTTTAGATCTCAGCTAGCTTTGTTCTCCCCGCTGCCCAATACAATATCTTCCAGGGCTGCCGTACTGAAGCGATCTAGAGAAAAGAGAAATTAAGACAATTTTCTCGCGTCCTGTAAGCGTTTGCTTGTGAATGCAGGCTGTCCTGCTGTTTGATAAATCAGATATGTAAGAAAACCACGAGAATCAAAGTTCACATCCAGTTGGGCACTTTAGACGTACGTTGCGAAGGTTGCTACAAAATGTGATAATATCCTTCCAAGGATATGACTAATGAGACTACGTATAGCACATTGGAGACAGCTCAAATGTGTAATTATTGTGAGAATTTCACAGACACATAAATATAATGATCTTCAGCTAAGTAAATTGCTAGCTACCAATGAAATAAATAGAGTCCCTTCAGAATTTGAAATAATTTGGAGTAGTAGGTGGTGGGAAATGATTCACCTTAGCTGCTGTCTCTGGAACAGTAATACAGAAATATATCTGCCAACTCTGGTGCATTTGCATTGTTCTTCATATCCCGTGGAGTTTGTCAGAAGAGCTCTGGGCCCTCCTGCCTTCCACCCCCTTATTCTGATAGGCCTCTGCGCAGCATGGCTTGGTGCTGGGTAGGAACAGCTAATATTGTTTACCTCAGTCGGCATCCCAGCCATAATATTTTTCCAAGAAACACTGATGTGTTTAAAGGTCAGGTTGATACTGATTTGACGGAATAACACAAATTCATCTTTCGAGGAGTAAAATGGTGTACATGACTTGGTTTAAAGGTTAAACTGTTTTTTTGTGCACTGGGTAGGTCAGAGATAGAAGACTTTAGTACACAAAGTATAATTACCTGTTTAGATAGACACGGAGATATGGCCCAGGGTTTGGATTTTCCGAGAGACGTCTGAAAACAGGAATCTATTGACATCTTGTCATTCTTGAATATATTTCATTATAAGGGGGAAAAATTCTACAAAGGTGCTCAGTTAGAAGGACTGTCTTTTTCCTACTCGTAGTTAGGTGTCTGTTGGGATTCTAGGAGTTGAGTTTCAGAGCACCAGGAGAGTCTAAGAATGTCCTCAGATACAAAGACCCCTCAGCGCCAATAAACTCCCCAATACAGAACTCATATAGTAGGCGATTCATTGGTAGATGAATGAATTGGTGGTGGTTTAGTCTCTTAAGTTGTGTCCGAATCTTATGACCTCCTCTGCCCATGCAATTTCCTAGCAAGAACACTGGAGTAGGTTGTCATTTCCTTCTCCAGGGCCTCTTCCTGATCAGTTTTTGAACCTGGGTCTCCTGTATAGGCGGTCTCCTGCCTTGCAGGTGGACTTTTTACTGACTGAGCCACCAGCAAAGCCAGATAAATGAATTAAATCCATCTTTCTATCTTTTAACCCACACAATATGTGTGTTTGTGTGTGTGTGTGCTCAGTCACTTCAGTCATGTCTGACTCTTTGTGACCCCATGGAGTGTCCATGGGATTCTGCAGGCAAGAATACTGGAGCAGGTTGCCATGCCCTCCTACAGAGGATCTTCTCGACCCAGGGATTGAACCCCTGTCTCTTATGGCTCCTGCATTGGCAGGAGGGTTCTTTACTACCAGAGCAACTTGGAAAGCCTGGGGAGTGGTGGTACTTTTATTCAGAGTATTTTACTGCCTTACCCCAGGCAACACGCACATGTGAGAAGTTATCCCAACTGCTTTCTGTCCCCTTTCTGCCGAAGGGAGCCCTTCATGCCTTTCCTGTGCATCGGAGCGCCAGGTGAGAGCACGGGCCCCGGACACACAGATGCAGAGAGGACTCCTCTGCGTGCCCTTTAGCAATCACACTTCACTCGAAAGGCTCACTCGTACCACATTCGTGTGGTGTATTTTGATAGGAATTCCATGGAAAGAGCAACCGTGTTAGTTATCTTTTAAAAGGAATGAAATTCTATACATCGATAACTTAGAAATATAAACAAGAATATAAACTGCATGGAGAGAGTTTGGGATACAGGTAGCTCATTCAGGTACGTTTTCACCTATGCCCTCTACCCACCTTAGATGCCATGTGTCTTCTCTGGCCCTCCATTGAGCATCTTGTGGGCAAAGAGTCAGCCCTCAGGGTGTGTTTGATGAATGACTGAGTGGGTCACATATCAACACAAGTCAGAGTAATGCAGTGCCCTGCGGGGAGTACACAGGAGGGTGCATGAATTCTAGAGAGGCTTCCAGAGCCGGGGGCTTCACAGGGGGTTTCAGGCTGACTCCTAAAGGGCAGACAGGAGGCGGCAGAATGAGAAAGGGCAGGAAAGCACCAGGTGGTGTCTGGGGAGTGAGGAAATCTGTCCGGAGTAGCACACAGAGTGGGGAGGGATGTATTGGGAGTTGATTTTTTCTTTTTTTTGAGTAGTTGAAAAGTGGTTCCTCTCCTATATTCTAAAGCACAAGAATGACAATTTTCACTCCAAATTGCAAACAGGAATACTGGAGTGGGTTGCCGTTTCCTCCTCCAGGGGATCTTCCCGACCCAGGGATTGAACCCGCGTCTCCTGCATTGCAGGCAGATTCTTTACCTGCTGAGCAGTCAGGGAAGTCTGATGAGAGTGAAGGCTTTGTATATCCCCAGAAATGAGATGGTGGAGGATATCGGTGGAGGATCTGTCAGGAGGAGGGCCCTGGGTTCCCCTCGATCCCATCCTGAGAGTAAGTGTCGCTGTCTCACTGAGTCACAGCTGAACCCTCTCCTCCCTGAGGCCACTGCTGTCCCTTTGGACAGATAAGGAAGATGAAGCACGAAGATGGGCAGTGACTGGCCCAGCAGGAGGGGCAGCACATGGGCAGGCCTTTTCCTGCTGGATCTCACTAGGAGTCTGTCCAGTTCCCTCTTGGGAGTGGAGTGGCCAGGGCAGTCCCTGCATGCATGGCCTAGGCATCCCACAAAGCATCCAGAGTAGGACAAAGAAGGCTTCCAGAGGCCAGTTCCTGCCCTGGGCCCCATGCAGAGCAAAGGTGAGGGGACTCTGAGGACCCTCAGGATGCATTCTGTCAGGGGTTGCTGAGCATCTGCTGTTGCCCCAAGGATGGACAGTCAGGATTTCCCAGAAAGCGTCTGAATAGTTGCCTGTGATAGATACATCAACCTCCCTAAAAAAATGTGTCAGGGCCACAACTCACCCTACAGATGTAGGACTGAAGCCAGGGATCGTGTACTAACTATGCAGGATGGGAAGGGGGATCCCTGGATTTCTCATTGAGTCATTGGCAGTGGGAGCAGCTGGAAGCAGCGAGGACTGTCTTTTTCCAGTATTTTCTAAAGCAAGCGGGCAAGCCGGTGAGCGCCATTGTGCATAGGTAATAACTCAGCCGGAAACAAGTGTCATGATTCGCATGTCATGGCTAATGGCTAGCTAATATCCCCCAGCAGGGATGAGCAATTACAAATTCCTGAATTATCTTCCCTGTCTGTACCTCAGACAAACAAGCAGTCATCTGTTTCCTTAGCTAACCTCCCCTGGGGTGAGATGGCTGAAAGGCTGAGAGAGGCTGGGCCTCCGAGGTGGAGGCCTGGCGTTGCCACTTCCTGGCTGTGCGTCCTGGGCAAGTTTCTGCGAGGTCCCCATGTGATAATTATTCTCATATCTGTAATAATATACTTGTCCCGTAGGGTTACTGTGAAGATCAAAGATGATTATTTGCCAAAAGTTCCTTGCACATATAAGCACATAATAAACGTTAGCTGTTATTTTTAACTGAATAGTAAATTTAAAAAGTTAGGATATGGATATTAATAGATAAAAGTATGCTTAGATTTCACAAATATGTTTAATTTGTCCAAGTTTTATGTTTTATCAAGAGAACCGAATTGAATCAACAGTTACACATGCCAACTCCTCTGGCCAAGCAAGAAAGCTAAAACAAAATTGCTTTTGCATTTGGCAAATATATTGTGTTCTTCAGCAGTTGTTCCCAGGGGCTCAGGTCATCAGCTAGGCTTTTGTTATTTACACATTTCAAGAAAGACCCAAATAGAAATGGCCAGGGTTGAGGGATATTCAGCATCTCACATTTATAAAATCAAGCCTTTTTACTTTTTCATAGACAATGCTTCATGTAATCCTTTGAAATGCTAATGAGATGCCAGGAGATTTCCAGGTTTTTCCAATTTAGAAACAGACTGATTTGTGTTTAAAGATGGAAGTGTGTGTCTTGTCCTCTTGAGCTCTTCAAATCAAAGGCCATCACCGTGAGGATTGTGACTGGGATCCTGGGGTGTCACTGGGCAGCCTGGGTTCAAGTTCTTGTTTATTTGTGATTCTTGGTTTTCACAGATGTTGAAAATGGTGGTTTAGAAGTGAGTGCTTCCTTTTCTTTGATTATAAATAATTCAAATAGGAATTAGACTCACCCACAGTAGCCTTAGTAAAGGAAGGTCTGTTGGAGTGCAGCACGGAAGGCTGAGGAATCTGGGTTTCCAGATAGAATGGTTTTCACCAGAGTGGGGACAGTGATGGGACAGTCATTTCGCCCTTCCCAGGACACCCCTCCATCTCTTTTTGCATCTGCCCAGATCTCTCTCTTCCCTCCCCTGCATTCCCAGACTCCATTCCATCACCAGCCATCACATCTTCCCCAGCCCCCTCTACACAAACTCACAATTAACCTCCACAGCCAACTGCCCCCATCTCTCAGTTTTCTCATGCTGACTTTTTGAGAAAGGAACTGCATTGACCCAGCTCACCTTATCAAATGAAGGCTACAGATCCTGAGTTACTGACCAGCCTATAGAGGGGCTCCGCTGAGATCAGTGGCCTGCCTGAGTTTGGGTAAGAGGTGGGCTGGGGGAAGAGAGAAGAGAATGCATTTCCTTCCTTAAACCTTTGGGTGGGCGAGCAGCATGAAACCTCCCAGAAAATGCCCGAACACCAGTCTTGCATCTCGACCCTTCCTCCCTCTTTCCCACATGCCGAGAAGGTTGTTGGCGCTTAAGAAAGCCTCGGGAACCTTCTCTCTACTTGGACCAGCTCCACCAGTGCCTTCTCTTTACAGGCCTGTCTGATTGATTGATTTGTTAGTGTTGCCCTTGTCTGGTGGAGTGCAGGGCTTGGGCAGGGGATGAGACTTGACCTGTGCGTCTGAAGAGGATTCCCTTCTCTGCTCCTTTCCTTCCTCATCCAGTGCCCTCAGCTCTCTGAGCCCAGGTTTTCTCATCTACTGCGGGTTATGTTGAAATCTTCTATCTTTCTGGGATATTGGCGAGGATTAGGTGAGATATAGGCTTTGAAATCAGTGGAGAGCTTTGCAAGTGTGAGATTATTGTGAACAGTGCAGGGGAAAGTGGGAGGGAGCCTCTTCCTTTTGAAGGATCCCTTCCCCTTCCCCCGCAAGCCCCCAAGCTGCAGTTCTGCAGTGAGGGTCTCACTTTTCAGGGCATGGGGAGGGCTGTGGCTATGGCTGGACCAGGCCGTCTTATCAGCCAGTTCGAAGATGGCTGCAGTTTCCTCCGCAGAAGGGCCCATTGGCTGACACTCGGTAGCAAACAGTGTCCCCCATGTCCTCCCAGCTCCTCTCTTTGGGGACACGGGCCTGAGCCTGTCCCCTCCCTGCCTTCTCATCGTGTGAAAGGGGTGCTGGTAGCAGGCAGTCAGAGATCCCTTCCAGAAGCTTCTGCATCAGAGGACATCCCCCCGCCCCCCAGGGATGACTCACTTCTTGGGTTTTCCTGTTGACCTCTGACCACTCCCTTTGGCCACGCTCAGGCCTGGCAGCTAGAGATTTGTTGACTCAGAAGCAGGCCTGGGGAGTGGAGACTGGAAACAGGACATCAGGGATTCCATGGACCAACTGGTCAGGGACCATGGTCAGCACGTGCCACTGAGAACAAAAAGGGACTTGCCTCAGAGCCTCTCATTCTGTCTCAGATGAAAGGCGTGGCCGAAAGATATGGTCTGATGCTCCCTTAGGGGGTGGGAGCAACAGAGCCATCGCCCCTTCCTGCTGACAAGCAGCATTGTCTCTGGCCATCTGTGCAAACTCAGAGCTCCTTGGGCCTTCTCAAGCACCCAACTGCATGCAAGAACTGAGGAGCCCACTGGAAGCTGAGTGAGTCCTGCGGCCCCTTCTGTACTTGTGGTGACAGGTGCCCAGAGCCCAAGTCCTGCACGGTCACTGTGGCCAGACTTAGAGCACATGGAGGGGAGAGCCAGGGAAATGTGAAAATGGAGGCGGCTGTGTCTCGAAACACTTGGAGGGTCAGGAAGACCAAATGTGCTGTTGGCAGGTGTGACTACCTGCCTGCTTTCCTCCCGTCCCTCCTTCTAGCTTCCCCCTTTCTTCCCTTTCCTTCCACCCACAGACATTTACCAAGATTATCATGTGCCAGCTACTGTATCTGCTGGTGAAGACGCTATAGCTTTTCTAATCCCTTCAAGGGTTTCATTTTTTAAAATTTTAAAAAATTTTTTATTTAATAAATGGTACAAGGTATATTGTCACCTTGCTTATTTAACTTTTATGCAGAGTACATCATGAGGAACGCTGGGCTGGAAGAAGCACAAGCTGGAATCAAGATTGCTGGGAGAAATATCAGTAATCTCAGATATGCAGATGACACCACCCCTATGGCAGAAAGTGAAGAGGAACTCAAAAGCCTCTTGATGAAAGTGAAAGAGGAGAGTGAAAAGGTTGGCTTGAAGCTCAACATTCAGAAAACAAAGATCATGGCATCTGGTCCCATCACTTCATGGGAAGTAGATGGAAAAACAGTGGAAACGGTGTCAGACTTTATTTTTTTGGGCTCCAAAATCACTGCAGATGCTGATTGCAGCCATGAAATTAAAAGACGCTTACTCCTTGGAAGGAAAGTTATGACCAACCTTGATTGTATGTTGAAAAGCAGAGACATTACTTTGCCAACCAAGGTCCGTCTAGTCAAGGCAATGGTTTTTCCCGTGGTCATGTATGGATGTGAGAGTTGGACTGTGAAGAAAGCTGATCGCCGAAGAATCGATGCTTTTGAACTGTGGTGTTGGAGAAGACTCTTGAGAGTCCCTTGTACCGCAAGGAGATCCACCCAGTCCATTCTAAAGGAGATCAATCCTGGGTGTTCATTGGAAGGACTGATGCTAAAATTGAAACTGCAATACTTTGGCCACCTCATGCGACGAGTTGACTCACTGGAAAAGACTCTGATGCTAGGAAAGGTTGGGGGCGGGAGGAGAAGGGGACCACAGAGAATGAGATGGCTGGATGGCATCACCGACTCTGTGGACATGAGTATGAGTGAACTCCGGGAGATGGTGATGGACAGGGAGGCCTGGCGTGCTGTGATTCATGGGGTCGCGGAGAGTCGGACACGACTGAGCGACTGAACTGAACTGAACTGAACTGACAAGGCTTTCAAACTATTTACAACACATAAATATTCAGTCACAGTGTAGTTGCTGCTGCTGCTAAGTCACTTCAGTTGTGTCCGACTCTGTGCGACCCCATAGACAGCAGCCTACCAGGCTCCCCCGTCCCTGGGATCCTCTAGGCAAGAACACTGGAGTGGGGTGCCATTTCCTTCTCCAATGCGTGAAAGTGAAGTTGCTCAGTCGTGTCCGACCCTCAGCAACCCCATGGACCACAGCCTACCAGGTTCCTCCGTCCATGGGATTTTCCAGGCAAGAGTACTGGAGTGGGGTGCCATTGCCTTCTCCACACAGTGTAGCTCCTGCTGCTGCTGCTAAGTCACTTCAGTCGTGTCTGACTCTGTGCGACCCCATAGACGGAAGCCCACCAGGCTCCCCCGTCCCTGGGATTCTCCAGGCAAGAACACTGGAGTGGGTTGCCATTTCCTTCTCCAATGTGTGAAAGTGAAAAGTGAAAGTGAAGTCGCTCAGTCGTGTCCGACCCTTAGCGACCCCACGGACTGCAGCCTACCAGGCTCCTCCATCCATGGGACTTTCTAGGCAAGAGTACTGGAGTGGCTTGCCATTGCCTTCTCCACACAGTGTAGCAGTGGTTCTCAAACATTGGTGAGCATCAGACCCACCCGAAGTACTAGTTGAAACACTGATTGCTGGGTCCTGCCCACAGCTTCTTTTTCAGGAAGTCTGAGGCAGGGGGACTCTTGGGAATTTGCATTTCTAACATGTCCCTGGTGCTGCTCGCATGCTGCTGGTGGTCCAGGGACCATGGGAGGCAGCAAGCACAAGACCAGGGAAGCACTTATTGTACCTGCTGGGGGTCGGTGAGGGCTTCCCAGGTGCTGCTAGTGTGAAGAACCCATCTGCCAATGCAGGAGATGCGAGTTCCATCCCTGGGTCGGGAAGATCCCCTGGAAAAGGAAATGGCAACCGACTCCAGTATTCTTGCCTGGAGAATCCCACGGACAGAAGAGCCTGGCGGACCACAGTTCATGGGGTTGCCAAGAGTCAATAGACACAACTCAAGCAACTTAGCACGCATGCACAGGAGGTGGGCGGAGGGAGTCAATGCAAATGATGAGCTGGTCCCCCAAAGGTAGGTGGAAGCCAGGTGAAGACGTGTAGGAAGGGGAGCCGCTATAAAGGCCCTGAGGTGAGAGAGAGTCTGGAGGAGGACGTGAGAGCTGGTCAGTGTAGCCAGAGCCCATTAAAGGGTATGGAGTCAACAAGGTAAGAGGTGACCCTGGATGACTCATTAGAAATTAGGTCACTGAGAAACTTCTCTGTCTTTGGAGGGCAAACCACTGGAGTTTCATGTGGAGCTTTTGCGGAGCAAGTCAGATTTATGTCTTAGGACAATTGCTTTGGCTGGAGGGCAGAGAATGCCAGAGGAAAGAAAAATAGGAAGCCATTGTATTAATCCAGGCAAGAAGTGCTGGTGGACAGAAGCAGGGTGCTGACAGGCACTGGGGTGGAGAGGAGACAGAGCTGACAGACTTGGGAGATGGAGTAGATGGGACTTGGATGCAGGGGTGTGGGGAGGGGAGGGAGAAGTCTAGAGTGATGCCTGGGACATGGAGGGGACCGTCTTGGTGTCTGGGATGGAAAGCAGCAGACAAAGCATCTTTCACACCAGCTAGTCTGCTTGGGTTCCAGGGGACAGATTATACCTAAAACATGCTGCCCGAGACCCTTCACTGAAGAGGCATTAATTATAAGGATACCAGGGCATCCTAGGGCACTGACGCCAGAAACGGGACAGTTCTCACGAGAGGTCTCCATCATGACACACTAGGAAGTGGCTGCCTCTCAGCTCCTTCAGCTTCCTTCCTTCTCTTTGCAGACCTAACTCCTCTCTTCTCTTCCCACCTGGTGGGGTCTAACTGCCCCACTCTCACCCCGAGGTATCAGCTAATAGTCTTGCTGAACTCTAGGTTCAGAATCCTGCCAGAGAGAATTTGATTGGCCTAGCTTGGGTGCAGTGGCCAGATTTAGCCAACAAAGATAAGGATACCTAAATATTGCACGTGTGTGCTAAGTTGCCTCAGTTGTGTCCGACTCTTGTGACCCTATGACTGTAGCCCACCAGGCACCTCTGTCCATGGGATTCTCCAGGCAAGAATACTGGAATGGGTTGCTGTGCCCTCCTCCAGGGGATCTTCCCCAGGGATCGAGCACAAATCTCTTATGTCTCCTGCATTGCCAGGTGAGTTCTTTACCACTAGCACCACTGGGAAGCCCAAATATTTCATGGCAGCATACTTATACAAGAAATGACTCATTGTTTATCTGAAACTCATATTAGCTGGGCATCCAGTGTTTTTCTGGCAATCCTATCGTAGGACAGATGTTGGCCCTTAGGCTGCTCAGTTATGGCCAGAGGGGCAGGGTATGGCAGCTGCTGGGGGCACTGCTCCTGTAGTGGAAGGAACAGCTCAGAAAGAGAGGGTCCAAGCAGGTGCCCTGTGGATGCTCCCAGGCTGAAGGGTGCTCGGGAGGCCTAGCCTTGAGTGTTGGGTTCTCAGCAGGAGAGAGCAGCACAGACTCAGGGAGGCTGGGAGGAGTGAGTTCCTGGAAATCTTGGCCTCAGGCTCCCAGACCCAGGCTCGGGGCAGAAGTCTAGGTCTCGAAGGAAGAAGGGCACCGTCAGAGATGGGTAGTGGAAGTGTGGGTTGGCTACTAGGAGGTCACAGGTGCAGGCTGGGTCCAGGGAAGCAGGCAGATCCGCTCATGGGCTGGGCACAGGGCACAGGTAAGAGGCAGGCATGAGGACAGGGCTGTCCTGTCTGCCTCCCCCGGCTGCTCTGGGGAGGATGAGGACCACTACTCGGCACATCCTGATACTGCCCAGCTCTAAGCAGAAGCTCATCTGTGATCACTGCCTAAGTAGATCGGACCCAAGCCAGTTTCTGGGCTGGGGATGTCAGAACTGGACACGTGGCAGATCCCAGAATGAGGCGCTGAAGCTTTATTTGTCCTCGGGGGAGCATGGGTCCTGGAGTCCAGGGCAGGTCCCAGCTGGGGTGGGTGTCTCTGTCACAACCCCCATGAGAGGACTGCAGTGGCTGGGAGCTCCCTGGGGTCCTTGGAGACTTCTCACATTTACAGATGGGGACCCCGAGGCGCACATTTACACTTGGCTCTGAGCAGTGAGTCACCTGTGAAAGATCACAGTCAGGGCTCTTATTCACGTTTGAGGGCCTCTGACCAGAACTCACCCTGAAGTATTGGGCTACAGTGCTGTATTTGCACAAACTTGGGAGGTTTCATTGCAGGATTTTTCAGCAAGTTGTTTCAAGCACTGACGTTACGGGGAGGCGTGTGGCCCCCGCGGGAGAACCCTGTGCACACGTAGGCCAGCTTCCCTCGAGGAGAGGGGAAAGTTTCCACTTGCTCTTTAGTCTTCCTCCTGCGTGTGTGGAACCTGAGAGCTTGTATAATGACAGATACATCTCTTAAAGAACTTTGCCCGGAAGGAAGCGCAGAAGAACAAGACCAGAAAATGAAAAATGACCAGCAGGAAGCATCAACAGCAAGAGTGAAGAGAGGAGGAACACACACACACGTGCGCCCCAGATCGGAAGCCCTCCCTGCTTGGGAGTGGTGTGGCCTGTCACCGCGCCGTGGCCCTCAGCTGGCCTTCTGCAGAGACCGCCGTGTGGACACTCACATCAACCATCACCTGGTTCAGCCTGCGGGTGGCTTTTGTTTCCTTTTTTCCATTTTCCAGATTTTCTCCACTGTGCTTACCTTTTATAATGAAAGTGTTTTTCCCTGTTGTTTTTTTTTTTTAATGAAGAAAAATCCAAGATGAGTACATCCTTGCACCCATAAAGTGAGTGACTTTTCAGGTAACAGAGAGTACATGGGAAAGGGGAGCAAGGTGATGGTTTAGAGAGTCAAGACTCCACAGGAGTTTCCACTTTCAGAAGCATGTGGTTCACACGGTCAGCTTCACCCTTAGCACCACATTACTGATAATGGGCTGGTCATTGGGACCAAAGAAATAATTTGGAATAAAGGTTCCAACAGTGGTATGTAAATTTCAAGACTAGTCGGTGTTAGTCTCTCTCCTTTTTTTTCTACAGAAAATGTACAAATTAATTCAGGTAAAATCAGTTATTGTTGAAACAATTATGAGCCTGGCCAGTGATGAAACAGGGCTCTGCTCTTCTGAGTGGATTTCATTTCCTATAATCAATCTTCTGGGTTTCTAAAAACCTCCAAGTGAAAAATCAGTAAAAATCGACTGATTAGTGAAGAGTGGAGTTAAAAAGAGGTGTTGAGAATGGCAGGAAGGCGCTTTCTGGGTTTATTTTTCTGAGCACAAAAATTAGGCCCATTGAACAGTGGATATTCATCAGCCGGGCTCTGGGCATTTGGGTGCAGTTGGCCTTGTCAGGAGGCCCCAGGTACAGACTTCCCTAAGGTCCCACTTGCTGTTGGTCAAAGGGAACTTACTGCTGAGCTGTGCAAACCCAGACGGAGGCGGAGTGGGGGCGGTGGGGAAGGCAGAAAGAGCTCTGGCCTGGGGTCACCCAGGTGACCCGGGGGCTAACTCAGCCCATGTGATCTGGTTTCCTCCATTGTGGCTCCACCGCAGGGTTGCCATGAACTAATGAATAACAGATGGGCAGGGCCTGCCCTGGGCTGTGACCCCAACCCATGCATGTTATTATTGCCGTTGTTAGATTGTTTTTGGCATTAGGCTCTTCAAAGGCAATCCTACAGGGGAGAATGTGGAAACAATCCTACAGGGGAGAGGTGGGGAAAGCCATGTGTCTTGCTGATGCCGGGCAAGAGGCTGGAATCACTTTTGCAGGTGAGCTGAAGCCTGAGGAGGTGGTTGGGCTCTGGAGGGACCTCATCCAGTGGGGCAGAGAACTGACTTCACACGCAGAGGGAGGTAGGTTCAGCCCAAGCCTGAGGTCCAGACTCCTCCCACCCTGGACGGAACAGGAAGCTGGGCAGTGTGGCCTTTGGTGGTTCTGGGTGATGGACGGTGAAGCCAACAGCGTGATGTGGTCGCTGCCCTAAACCCTCAGGGCAGCGTTCCAGGACACTCAGCCCGCAGGAGCTAAGCTGCTCTGAGCACTTACTGAGTACAGACTCCCTTCCAGGAGTGCTGCTCGGGCCACCTCATGTAACCCAGGCTGTTTTTTGCTGTAGATTTATTCTTTACACGTGAGAAAAGTGATGCAGGAAATGGTGTCACTTGTCCAAATTTACACACTGCATCGTGAGCCAAGATTCCTGCCCGGAAATGCCGGGATAGAGTCCCAGGCTGCCCGTTGCACTCAGTTGCAAGGGAACTGTGCTCCATAACACATGTCTGGCCACGGTCTTGCCACGAGCCCCGAAGGCCGACCCTGCCCACGTCATAGGCAGGCATGGATCACACTCAGAATCTTTGGAGATGGTTTTCTTTAATTTGCTAATGTAAGTTACTCTATGTGGTCCCTACTGTTGTTCAGACTAATTACTACAAGTTTAGTAGCTTAAAACAACACATTTTTTTAATCTTACAATTCTGAAGGTCAAAGCCTTAAAATTCAGGTGTCAGTCTAGCTCCATTCCTTCTGGGGGCTCCAGGGGAGGAGCCGTTTTCTTTCCTTTTCCATCTTCTACTGGCTGCACCCATTCCTTGGCTCATGGCCCCTTCTTCCATCTTCAAAGCCAACAGTTTAGCATCTTCAAACCTCAGCCCCTCTCCCCACCCTGCCTCTCTCTCATCTTTGTTTCTCTTCCCATATCTCCTACTCTGACCCTCCTGTCTTTTCTCATAAAGATCCTTGTGATTGTGTCAGCCTCCCCCACCCCCCCAGATAATCCAGCATAAGATTCTAAGCTCCGCATTTTAATTTAATCACACCTGCAACATTTCTTTTGACACACAAAGTAGTAGGTTCCAGGGGTGAAGACATGGACATATTTGGTGGTGGTGATGGGCATTATTCAGCCCACAGCAGTTACATCAGCAGATTTTCTCATGTTGAGTTACTCTTCCTGAGATTAACACTATCTGGTCAAGATGCTCTTATGATCTCTAAGGTCCTTCGTATAAGGACACTGATGCCTTCATGGGGGACCTGCCCTTATGACTTGTAAATCTCATCACCTTTCTCAGGTATTTGTGATGCCAAATACCACTCAGGGGAGTTAGGGCTTCAGTGTGAATTTGTGGGGGGAATGGGAGGAGACGCAGTTCAGGGTCCGCAGCACACAGCAGTGCTGCTGATGATGTAGAAAGTCACTTGGGTGAGGGAGGTGGGAGTGACTGCCATCTTAGACAAAGTGGTCAGAGGACATTGGAGCAGAGGCTGAATGAAGGTGGAGAGGGAGCCGTGTGACTGGGGAGAAGAGTGGTCCTGGCAGAAGGACTTCCAGTGCAAAGGAGTACCCTTAGCAAGACCGAGGACAGGACCGAGAGGTGACCGTGGACCAGCGTGTACAGGTGCTGCCGTACTGTGATATGCTTTAGTTCCTGCTGGGCTGCAAGCGGAATAAACTCTAAGGGGACAAGAATAGCAGGAGTTTTAGGCTGGAAACTTCTGGGTAAAACTGACCAGCACTGTCCCTTTTCTGAATGTTCTTGTCTGGGTTTTGATATTAACATGATGCTTGCTTTATAAAATGAGTTGGGGAAACTTTTCCTTTATTTACTTTTGGGAAGTGTGTGTTAATCGCTCAGTCATGTCCGACTCTTTGTGACCCCATGGACTGTAGCCCTCCAGGCTCCTTTGTCCATGGGATTTTCCAGGCAGGAATACTGGAGTGGGTTGCCATTTTTTCCTCCAGTTACTGTTGGGAGAACAGTTTATATAAATGAGAGATAATCTACTCGCTATTTGAAGATTTGGTAAAACTCTCTTGTCAGCATGCTGGATCAGAGGCCTTTTGTGTGAGAAGTTTGGCCTCTGATTCAGTCTATTTGATAAATCTCTTCTGATTTCTATCTTTTCTAAATTCACTATTTGTTATGTATTTACAGAATCACTCATTTTTCCTAAAGTTTTCAAACTGTGGTATAAAGAATATTATATTACATCACAGTATTCTTCTGACTTTTAAAATCTTAATTGTGACTGTAATTATATTCCCCTGTTCATGCCTAACTGTCTATTGCTGTTGTTCAGTCATGCCGTGTCCAACAACTCTTTGTGACCCCACGGACTGCAGCACGCCATCCTTCCCTGTCCTCCACTGTCTCCTGGAGTTTGCTTAAACTCATGTCCACTGAGTCGGTGATGCCATCCAACCATCTGACCCTCTGTCATCCCCCTCTCCTGTTTGTATTGTGCCTTCTCTTTATCTCCTTCCATCTCTTCTTCATCCACACTTGCCATGTATTTGTCTATTTAAATTAACCTCTTAAAAAACAGGTATTGTTTTGTGGACTCTTCTTTTATTCTGTGTATTGCTCGGGGTTTTATAATTTCCTTCTGCTTTCTTTGTGATTATGCTGATGTTTTATTCTCACTTGTTCAGCCAGTTTATCCATTTTTAATCTTTCTTTTTACTAACGTATATACTTAAAATGCTGACTTTCCCTGTATGTAAAACATTAGCAAAGCTCACAGATATGATGTGCAATATTGAACTGTGTTGTTATATTTCTAGAATGTGGGTTTGGGTGTTCTTTTGGGGGGAAAACTTTCAGTCTTCATGATCAATTTCTGACAGAGGTGTGTTAAGAGTATAAGGCAGGCTTATCAATCTCTTCTGATCTTTCTAAGTGCTTCACAGATTTGGAAACTATGTTGTGTATAAAAGCTCAGGCTTAAACTTTTCATCAATATAAAATATCCCTGTTGCCTCCTTTAATGATTTTCAATTTTGTCTGGAATTAATTTATTGCATCTGCTTTCTTTTTGTGCTCTCTTAGCTGGGATATCATTTTTTCATACCTTTGCATTCAACCTTTTCTCGTTTAAATGTGTATCCAGCAAATAGTCTATTGCTCTGCTTATTTGAGAAGACAGTTGGCTACTACATGCTGGAAACCAGAAGCTAAACATTTAAGTTCTTGTGGGCTAAAGTGAGGTGAGCCCCTCTCCCTGAAGCAGAACCCAGATGGCAGTCGGGCCTTCTGCTTCTTGAAAGTCTTCCCTCAGCTCTTGGTCCAACCCCGCTTGCCTGTCCCCTATGCTCCTCTGCCAGTAGGTCCTTCTGCACCTGCTCTGCTGGGGAAATCACATGTTTTTTTTTAAAAAAATTCCAGTGAAATTCAAATAACATGAAATCAGTCATTTTAAAACAAACAGTTCAGTGGCATTTAATAACATTCTCAGCGTTGTGCAACAGCTACCTCTTTCTAGTTCCAAAATATTTTCATCACCCCAAATAAAACCGTACCATCAACCAGTCACTCCCTCTCTCCCCTCCTGGTGGAAGTTGTTGGTGGCTTAGTCATTAAGTCGTGTCTGACTCTTGCAATCCTATGGACTGTAGCCCGCCAGGCTCCTCTGTCCTTGGAATTTCCCAGGCAAGAATACTGGAACGGGTTGCCATTTCCTTCTCCAAGGGATCTTCCTGACCCAGGGATCAAACTTAGGTCTTCTGTGCTGCAGGCAGGTTCTGCAAGAAGTCCAATGAACATGAGTAGTACTGTTAAACGGAGAAGGCAATGGCAAGCCACTCCAGTACTCTTGCCTGGAAAATCCCATGGATGGAGGAGCCTGGTAGGCTGCAGTCCATGGGGTCGCTAAGGGTCGGACACGATTGAGTGACTTCACTTTCACTTTTCACTTTCACACATTGGAGAAGGAAATGGCAACCCACTCCAGTGTTCTTGCCTGGAGAATCCCAGGGACTGGGGACCCTGGTGATCTTCTGTCTGTGGGGTCACACAGAGTCGGACACAACTGAAGTGACGCAGCAGCAGCAGCAGTACTGTTAAAAGGCAAAAAATGAATGTCTTCTGAGGATGATTTGGCTTCTTATAGATTTTGACCACAGAAGGAGAAAGTGCCAAACATGGATACAACCATTTCTGATTATGTGTAAGTTAAATTCCTTGTTGTAAATAATCCTGTTTACAGATGTCTCCTAAGCCATCTGTTTATTTATTTACATTGCAGGAAAATACATGTAACATAAAATTTAACATTTTTAAGTGTCATTCAGTCACATTAAATACATTCACAATGTTGTGTAAAAACCACCACCATCCATTTCGGAACTTTTTTATCATCCCAAACAGAAACTCTGTCACCATTAAACTCTAACTCTCCACCCCCCCCTCCCCCCAGGTAACCTCTATTCTGCTGCTTCTCTGTGCATCTGCTCATTTTCTGAATTTTATGTTTCATCATCAAAGCACTCCATAGGAGCTAACCCCACATGAGGGCATTAGAAAATACCTTAAACTTGTATGATACTTTGCACCTTTTAAGAGTTTTCTACTGTATTGGCCTGTTTGAGTCACGTAACAACCGTTGAAGGCAAGCACAGCAGACCTTCTTGCTTTAATCAGCCCGAAGTCCGGAGAAGCTAATTGTATTGTCTAAAGTCACACAGTAGGTGACCGAATCAGGATGAGAAGGCTGCATCGTCAGGTTTTATTGTCTTCTCTCGCATCTGGCAGCTTCTCAGAAGCTGGGAGTGATTTATTTCCTTTGGAATCTAAATATAAATTTCAGGTAACTCCATTTCGTTCAAGCAAAGGAGGAGTCACACTGAATTGATGAGCGTGTGGCTAGGGGCACTCGTTATGTGGGGCAGAACCCTCTGGTGGCGGGCCCGACGTGGGCTGGAGGGCTGCGTGCACGTCTGTCCTTATGGCGATGGCGTCCCTCAGGCCCGCCGTCTTTACCAGGGCTTTCTTCCGGGGGGAAGGCTTAGGACACTCGGGAGATGCTCTTCGAAAAGAGCTGGGCATTTCTCCAGGGGACAGAAAAAGCAGCCAGCACACCAACAGGCTGGAAGACAATTTTGTTTCTCCAAACTCTGAACTAATCAAGATCTCACTGGGTGCATGTTTGCAAACAAGAAGGAACAATAAACGTATTCATCATCTCAAGTTTTATTTGTAGTTCTATTGTGTAGGATGGTCATTTGTTAGGACTTGATTATAGCTGTCACTCTGTGAAAACCCTGCTCAGAAATGAAAGCTGGCTGACGTGTGAAATGCAAAGGTCCGTCTTTGCTCATCAAGCACTAAAGACTCTTGCGAAGGTGGGGCAGGTCGGATTAAACAAAGAAAAGTTGACGACAGCAGGGTACTCAAGACCGCCGTGAATGCATCTGCTGGTCGATCCTCTGAATTTGAGGGGTTTTTCGCTTTCGGGTGGCAGCTCCTTGTACATGCACTTTCTTTCTCTTTTTGGCTGCGCTGGTCTTCATCGCTGTACACAGGCTTTCTCATGGCGGTGAGTGGGGGCCACTCTTCATTGCGGTGCCCAGGCTTCTCGTTGTGGCGGCTTCTCTTGTTGCAGAGCGCAGGCTCTAGGCGTGCAGGCTTCAGCAGTTGTGATGCATGGGGGCTTAGTTGCCCTGTGGCATGTGGTATCTTCCCAGACTGGGGATTGAACCCATGTCCCCTGCATTGGCAGGCGGGTTCTTCACCACTGGACCACCAGGCAAGTCCTACATACTCTATCAATGCAACAATTAAGATTTGCTTTGGTGTGGGGATCTAATCTATGGTCTTAAGTCGGGGTGCAGGGAGAACTGTGGGGACGTGGGTTCTGTCCGTGAGGTTCCCAGTGTGCTTCTGCGCGCAGAGTGAAGGCACCCAGCCAGCCAACAACTGCCCCTTTTGGGAGGGATCTCACCACCAAGTCCATGTAGCCTGGCGTCCCTCGCCTCTGTGCCTGGGCCCCTCACCTCCCATTTACTCCAGGTAGAACTAAATGACCAGCTTGTTGGGGATTTGGGGATTGAGATCCCTGATGGAAACCAGTTTTATGAAATTTCCCAAATGTCCACCACCCACCCCAAAACCCCTGCATCTTTTCTTTCTTCCTGTTGATAATTGACCATGGGGTGCAGTGATGGGAAGAATATGGGTGACATCAGACTCTCAGGGAGCATGTCCCATTGTCTAGGGACTATTATAAACTCATTACCTTCAGCAAAGTGTTCAGTTCTCACACTTCCATACGAGGTGACTTCTAACGTCATCATTCCCAGTTTACAGATAGACTCAAGACTCAGCCCCACACCCAACCTCAGCCCCAGAACCCGAGCTCCTAATCGCTGGGCTGCACTGTCTCTTGAGTGCAGTGAGACTGAGGCCAATTCTGTTGTCAAGGCTCCTTACCTCTGGGTCATGTTTGGGGGAAATACATGTTCCATTAAGGTTACTAATGGGACAAACCTGCAGAGACACGTTGAAAGAGTGCAGTAGGACAGCTGTTGGCACTTTTGTACCCCTGATTGCTTAATATTCATATATATTGATTCTGAGTGGTGTCACAGTGTGTTCCTATAAATCACATGGTTCAAAAGATCAGCATAATGTGGATCATACTTCTTCACCAGACAATATCATTGATAGTAGTTAACATCAGTCCTGAATATCCATTGGAAGGACTGATGTTGAAGCTGAAACTCCAGTACTATTGCCACCTGATGCAAAGAACTGACTCTTTTGAAAAGACCCTGATGCTGGGAAAGATTGAAGGTGGGAGGAGAAGGGGATGGCAGAGGATGAGATGGTTGGATGGCATCACTGACTCGATGGACATGAGTTTGAGTAAACTGCGGGAGTTGGTGATGGACAGGGAGGCCTGGCGTGCTGCAGTCCATGGGGTCACAAAGAGTCAGACGCAACTGAGCAATTGAACTGAACTAAACATCAGTACAGTGCATTCCTTTCCGATGTATTCTCACAAACCTCTTATATGAGCACTGAGAAAGCACTTGCACGCATACATGCTCAGTCACTTCAGTTGTGTCTCTCTGCGGACCGCCAGGCTCCTCTGTCCATGGTATTCTCCAGGCAAGAATACTGGAGTCAGTTGCCATTTCCTTCTCCAGGGGAACTTCCTGACCCAGGGATCAAACCAGCATCTCTTGCTTGGCAAGCGGATTCTTTTACCACTGAGCCATCAGGGAAGTCCTGTGTACCCATATTAAGACCATAACAGTGGCGAACACTTTTGTATTGACCATTCTGTACCAGACTCAAGATTCTGTTTGGACTTGAAAGAAGAAATTTTTAAAAGTATTAAATAAGTCCTACGGTGAATATTTTTCACCAAAATAGATTGGCTGTTCCTCTCCATCAGTTTGAATTAGTGAGATTTACAGCATATGTATCAGGGAAAGAAAACTTCTTTAATTTAGTTCCTGGCTGCCAGACAGATTGTCAGATTTGTGCTAGTGACTAGAAAAATGAATTTCTCACAGTTCTGCAATTAAAACCCTACCCGCTTTCCATTCCCAATGATGTGATGGGATAGGCACCATCTCCCAGTAGCTTAATATTATTAGATTAGCAAGAAGATGTCTGACATGACTCAGTGTTGTTCTTGAGAAATAATTAGCTACCTAAGTGGGTAGACCTCCACGGAATACAAGTATATCTCTTTTTATAACATTTAAATTTGGAGGCTTAATTATCCAGTGAAAAATAGTCACTTTAGCACTTTAGTCCATTTGGCTATATATTGACATTATTAAAATGCTTTCTTGGTCTTTATGCAAATTGCTTTTTTAAAAAACCAATTTATCTCCTAGCAACCCAAAGTGAAATAAGCACTGAAAAATGACATCTCGAGAAGACTTGGGGCTCTTAATCCAAGCAAATTCCTTAGGGTTTATTTGTGGATGGTTTGAATGAACAAATGGTAGATTTGTGCCTGTAGGTGTATTTGCAGCTGAGTCACGCTCTCAATTTTTAAGCAGCTAATTAAATAATCAAGTTCACACAAATAAACAGTAAAATGTAGTATATTTGGTCACCAGTTCCAGTCTGTAAGTACGCACTCAGCAGCATGGGGAAACCAGCCAGGAGGTTACTCGTCTGCACTTCAGGGACTTGAAAAAGCTCTAGTCCTTCTCTTCTCTTTTTAGGGAAGCACCTGGCCATGGGGTGCTGGCAGCCACTTCACCTCCCAGAACCTTGGCGCCCTCTCATGTGAAATGTGCCTGAAGTCTCTGTTCTAGACTCTAGGTTGAGAAGAGAGAGTGATAATGGGGTGAAAGTGCTTTATTGTTAGATATCCCTGAGGCGAAAGCCATGGCTTCTCCTATGGATGACTAGCATTTAGGATGGAAGCTACAGACCCAGCAGTGACCTGGCAGGTACCACTCTTTGTAACCCTATGGACTGCAGTGTGCCAGACTTCCCTGTCCTTCATCCTTCACCATCTCCCAGAGCTTGCCCAAACTCACGTCCATCGAGTCAGTGATGCCATCCCACCATTTCATCCTCTGTTGCCCCCTTCTCCTCCTGCCTTCAATCTTTCCCAGCATCAGGGTCTCTTCCAATGAGTTGGCTCTTTGTATCAGGTGGCCGAAGTATTGGAACTTCAGCTTCAGCATCAGTCCTTCCAATGAATATTCAGGGTTGAATTCCTTTAGGGTTGACTGGTTTGATCTCCTTGCTGTCCAAGGGACTCTCAAGAATCTTTCTCCAGCACCAGAACTGTGAGGATGTAGGGGAAAGTAAAACAAGGAAGCAAGAATAGCCATCAGGACATGTGTGAGTGATAACTTATTCCCTTGGGCAACTGGGCTCTTGGCAGGGACCCTGGAGAAGCCAGAATCTTTCAGGGCAGGCTGGGGAGGCTGGGCCCTTATCCACCAACTCTCTTCCCTTGCTGACTGAGGGCTGCCCCTGGGAACCTGAGCTTTCCTGTACTTTAGGGTTGTGCCTGCTGGAGAAAGCCCTGGTAGAGAAGAAGAAAGCTGCAGGACTCAAGGTGGGAAGCTGGTCCCTGGCTGCTGCTACTGAAGAGTCCGAGTGGGCCAGGGCTTTCTAGTGGGCACAACTCCTTCTCCTGTGGGCCCAGATGCCGGAAGGACTCTCTGTGTCTTGTCTGTCTGTCTGCCTCTGATTATTGTGCTCCTTCTGACAGCAAGGGGGCTTTCTTCAAGGAACTTGATCTCAAGCCCCTCTGGGCTGATATCCATCAGGGAGGCCCCTTCCCTTCCTGCTCCAGCAAAGTCCCAAGGAAGGACTCTGATTGATCTGGTAGAATCATGTGACCATCCCTGGGCAGTCCAGGTGATGGGGGTTTATAACTGATCCAGGATGGGTCATTTACCATCAGAGGGGTGGAGTCTGTTCCCAGAAGTGGAATTGTGAGGCCAGAAGCAGCTTTGGGGCACTTTCCGCATTACCTGTTGGCTATTACCAGGCAGCTCATCTGGCAGGCTTCGGGCACTTTGAACTCTGATTTTGGGTGCTTCCCAGCTGGTGCAGTGGTAAAGAATCTGCCTGCAATGCAGGAGCCGCAAGCTTGATCCTGGGGTTGGGAAGATCCCCTGGAGTAGGAAATGACAACCCACTCTAGTCTTCTTGCCTGGAGAATCCCATGGACAGAGGAGCCTGGCGGGCTACGGTCCATGGGGTCACAGAGTCAGACACGACTGAGCGACTGAGAACACACCAGGAGAGTTTGGGGCCTTGATCCCTCCCCTTTCAGAAGGTTTCTGGACACTAAGTTAGCCCTTTTCTCCCTCTGCTCCACTTTTACTTCAACTGACCAAGGACTGCAAATTAGGAAGGTGCTTAAAACTCATAAACCCCATCTACCTGGGTCTGTTTTATGGTTTCTGGAGAAAATCTCTCCTTCCATTTATCAAGAATGAACAAAATTCAGAGAAAAGATTTTCACAGAGGATATTACCACGAAAGAGCGAATGGAGAATTTTAAAATATTTTTCACACCTTAGGGCAATTGACATTTTAGTAAGATTCATGCTTTTGCTCTCCCTTACTGGAAATAATACTCACTTGCCTGACCTTAGTGAATGTTAAGGGGATCCTTTCATAGCTGAAGTTCAGTTCAGTTCAGTCGCTCAGTCGTGTCCGACTCTCCGCGACCCCATGAATCACAGCACGCCAGGCCTCCCTGTCCATCACCAACTCCCGGAGTACACTCAAACTCATGTCCACAGAGTCGGTGATGCCATCCAGCCATCTCATTCTCCGTTGTCCCCTTCTCCTCCCTCCCCCAACCTTTCCCAGCATCAGAGTCTTTTCCAGTGAGTCAACTCGTCACATGAGGTGGCCAAAGTATTGCAGTTTCAGCTTCAGCATCAGTCCTTCCAATGAACATCCAGGACTGATCTCCTTTAGAATGGACTGGTTGGATCTCCTTGCAGTATAAGGGACTCTCAAGAGTCTTCTCCAACACCACAGTTCAAAAGCATCAATTTTTCGGCGATCAGCTTTCTTCACAGTCCAACTCTCACATCCATACACGACCACGGGAAAAACCATTGCCTTGACTAGACGGATCTTGGTTGGCAAAGTAATGTTTCTGCTTTTTAATATACTATCAAGATTGGTCATAACTTTCCTTCCAAGGAGCAAGCGTCTTTTAATTTCATGGCTGCAATCAGCATCTGCAGTGATTTTGGAGCCCCCAAAAATAAAGTCTGACACTGTTTCCACTGTTTTTCCATCTATTTCCCATGAAGTGATGGGACCAGAGTCCATGATCTTTGTTTTCTGAATGTTGAGCTTCAAGCCAACCTTTTCACTCTCCTCTTTCACTTTCATCAAGAGGCTTTTGAGTTCCTCTTCACTTTCTGCCATAAGGGTAGTGTCATCTGCATATCTGAGGTTATTGATATTTCTCCCAGCAATCTTGATTCCAGCTTGTGCTTCTTCCAGCCCAGCGTTCCTCATGATGTACTCTGTATAGAAGTTAAATAAGCAGGGTGACAATATACAACCTTGACGTACACCTTTTCCTATTTGGAACCAGTCTGTTGTTCCATGTCCAGTTCTAACTGTTGCTTCCTGACCTGCATACAGGTTTCTCAAGAGGCAGGTCAGGTGGTCTGGGATTCCCATCTCTTTCAGAATGTTCCACAGTTTATTGTGATCCACACAGTCAAAGGCTTTTGCATAGTCAATGAAGCAGAAATAGATGTTTTTCTGAAACTTGCTTTCTCCATGATCCAGCGGATGTTGGCAATTTGATCTCTGGTGCCTCTGCCTTTTCTAAAACCTGCTTGAACATCTGGGAGTTCACGGTTTACATATTGCTGAAGCCTGGCTTGGAGAATCTTGAGCATGACTTTACTAGCATGTGAGATGAGTGCAATTGTGCGGTAGTTTGAGCATTCTTTGGCATTGCCTTTCTTTGGGATTGGAATGAAGACTGACCTCTTCCAGTCTTGTGGCCACTGCTGAGTTTTCCAAATCTGCTGGCATATTGAGTGCAGCACTTTCACAGCATCATCTTTCAAGACTTGAAATAGCTCAACTGGAATTCCATCACCTCCACTAGCTTTGTTAGTAGTGATGCTTTCTAAGGCCCACTTGACTTCACATTCCAAGATGTCTGGCTCTAGGTCAGTGATCACGTTATCGTGACTATCTTGGTCGTGACGATCTTTTTTGTACAGTTCTTCTGTGTATTCCTGCCACCTCTTCTTAATATCTTCTGCTTCTGTTAGGTCCATACCATTTCTGTCCTTTATCGAGCCCATCTTTGCATGAAATATTCCCTTGGAATCTCTAATTTTCTTGAAGAGGTCTCTTGTTTTTCCTAATCTGTTGTTTTCCTCTATTTCTTTGCATTGATCACTGAGGAAGTCTTTCTTATCTCTCCTTGCTATTCTTTGTAACTCTGCATTCAGATGCTTATATCTTTCCTTTTCTCCTTTGCTTTTCGCCTCTCTTCTTTTCACAGCTATTTGTAAGGTCTCCTCAGACAGCCATTTCGCTCTTTTGCATTTCTTTTCCATGGGGATGGTCTTGGTCCCTGTCTCCTGTACAATGTCATGAACCTCCGTTCATAGCTTAAAGACAAGTGCAATATGCAGAAAACTAGTGGTAAAACCAAGGGGACATTGACTAGTGTGAAACTGAAACGGGTTCTCCAAAAGATCATTTTCCATGTCTGACGAAAAAAAATGTCTTCTCAGAATTGGATGTTCATTCATTCTCTCCTTCAACTAATAATTATGGGGCTTCCATGGTGGCTAAATATCCGGTAGGTTCTTACTAAATTGTGTTGGCAGAGACTAACAGCATTCCTGCTTTCAAGGAGCTAACTTTGAGTGGGGAGACAGAAGATAAGCATGGATGAATGAAAAAATAAGAATGAATGTCCTAGAAATGCAGTAAAATAGACAGTGTCAAGGAAGTCTCACTAGGATGACCTGGACCTTGAGTCAAGAGTTAAATAATCTGAGCCCTTGGTGTGATGAGTTGGGGAAGAAGCAGTTCAGGCAGGGCATGAGCAAGTGTCTCGGCCAGAGGAAGGAGCTAGTTTGGGTTGTTCAGAAATAACAAAGGAAGCATGAGTGTCCGGAGTAGAGCGTGTTGTCGGGGAGGGAGACGAGAGAGGACTCAGAAAGGGATTCTCTCAGCAGGCCAGGGCCGTGGTAAAGAGTGGGGGTTTTGATCTCAGTGCAGTAGGAAGCCTTTGGAGGGCTGTGAGCTGGGGAATAGCGTATGGGGTCTTGGGTTTTGAAAGGTCATTCTTGCTCTCAGGAGTGCAGGCAGAATGAGCTTCCAGCGGTAGCAGAGGGGAAACCAGAGATGGAACTGGCAGAACTTGGGGATGGGTGGGGTGGACAGGGTAATGAATGGGAAGATCGGAGGATGGGGCGCCCCGCCTGGCCTCGGCTCTGTTCTTTCAGGAAAGCAGAGACCACTGGACGCCGGGCCAGCCCACGTCCACATGTGGTCGCACATACGAACTGCCTCCTCTGTCACTGACAGCACCTGGGTCTTGTCTGTGTAATCTTGGGAGAAGAGGAAATCCAAGTCAGAGAATGACAGAAAACTTAGTTTTGTTCAAGGAAGACAATCTAATGCCAGTTAAAATGTTGTTTCTGTGCCAGCAAACCAGTTCTACTCAATCACTATCCTGGTGTGACCCAAGGACTTATTTTCATCATTCATAGTAGTCAAGTTGAGCTATGCCAGAATTAGGTTTTGACGTGAATTTCAATTAAACAGCTTCAAAACCTGTTGGTTTGGATGCATACACGATCGGCAGCTCTCAGAATACCGTCCTCTCCTCACCTGAAGCTGAAAGTGATTTGGGGAAACCCCATCGCCACCCCCTTCCCCCAGCCTCTGCCATACCAAGTCCATGGATTTTTCTGGGAAATCTTTCCTTTTCCATTCTGCAGGTGGATGGGCACAACTTTCCATTTGCACTTCAAGACTCTATGATGGACACAATTCTTTTTTAAATTAAGTAACTAATTAATTTTATTTTGGTTGTGTTGGGTCTCCGTTGCTGTGCAGGCTTTCTCTAGCTGTGGCGAGTGGGGAATACCCTCCATTGCAGCCCTCGGGCTTTTCACCGCGGCAGTGTCTTCTCTTGTTGCAGAGCACAGGCTCTTGGGCAGGCGGGCTTCAGTACTTGTGGATCATGTTCTCAGCAGTTTCAGCTCCCAGACTCTAAAGCACTGGTTCAGTAGTTGGGGCTCACGGGCTTTGTTGCTCCGTGGCATGTGCAATCTTTCCGGACCAGGGATCGAACCAGTGTCTCCTGCATTGGCAGGCAAATTCTTTATCACTGAGCCACCATGGAAGCCCCACAATTATTTTTTAAATGGAGAAAAGAGTATTTGGTGATTAATGACTGTAACTCTGAAAAGTAAGCCATTTCCAAGGCACTCTCACATATAATATGTCACTTGTTCACCTTAGCAGCTCTGTGAGGTCACAGAGCCTTGTCCTTTTAACCCCTCTTACTCCTCTCTTAGCTCAAATTCCCCCAGATTAAAAAAGCCCCTACTTCTTCCCGTTATTTGTGCAGTCTACAAATTCTGCTGCCAAAGAGCTGAGTGGGAAAGGAAGTGATTGTGCGGGGCACAGAGTCAAAGGAAATAACATGAGAAAATCCTTCTGTTATAATTTCAAGTAAAAAGAGCAGGATGCAAAATTGCCTATACAATCTGGTAAGACTATATTCAACACACCCATGTGCCTGGGGAAGAAAAAAAGACTTGCAGGAAATATTCCATAATGTTAACCACAGTTGTTTGGGGATGACAGGATTATTTTTACTCTGAATTCTTAATATTTTCCCATGACTTTAAGTAATGAATATTTGTAGTAGATACGTATTGTTTGGTTAAATCAGAAAGAGCATTTGAGATCTTTCAGAAAACGTCTTCCTTTGCTTCAATCCTGTGCTCCTGCTGAGGGCTGCCCATTACTACATCCCATCTCTCTGGTTGGAGGGATGGACACATATATGACTCAAATTGAGCAGTAATGCCACCCCATTCCCTCACCCCAGTTTGGGGACCTGCATAGGAATCAAGCCAGGCCACACCAAAGCTTTCCTTTGGTCCTAGTAAGTAGAAGAGGAGGGCAGG